>NC_136486.1:5894987-5967487 GCF_053919585.1 Euprymna scolopes
GAGCCAAATCAGACTCGTGGGCTGTAGGTTTCTGACCCTTGAAATAAATGATGTTCAACGCTCCGTTCGGCAGTTGTACGCAAAACATAAAAAAATCCCCATAACATTGTTTTGTTCGACCGTAAATGGAAATTGCGTGAGTTAACAAAACATGGAAGATAGTGTATTACAAAATTTGCCTGGAAATTGTTGTCCAAAGTGGGTTCCGCATTTGCTCACAGTCAATTAAACAATAACAACAACGCGCTGAAGATGAAGAGCGTTTATTTCAACTGTTTCAACCGAACAAAAAGGTTTTGCGTCAATATGTGGCAATGTAACACGCACCCATCGCATCACTACGGATTGAAGTCAGCAGTCGAGTCGAATGAATATCTCCCCCCCTTCTCAGTTATAGATAGCCGTTTACAGATCGCAAAATAATGTACTTTAAGTTTGGTTCGAACTTACAGATATTTTCTGTGTTATTTTCCTTCGAAAGCTGTTGCTTCACATATATTCTTGCTTGTTTGAATCATAGCTGCGATCTACGTATCAGTTTCCCTGCAAAACTTATACGTACATGAAATATTTAGCGATCATTCATCGTAAATGCATACAAATTGATTGAGCCTCATATTCCACTATCTGCTGATGCTTTCGCTTATCTCCAGGACAGTGCTTTTTGAAACCTTATCGGACGCTATGCCTGTGAAAAGCAGTATGCTTTAACTTTCATCATTGTTGCGTTGTTAAATGTATATATAATTTTGTAACTTGCACTCTCAAATGATTGTTAAAATCATATATATACACTGACAATATTTTTGTCGTTATCCTCAAAATAAACACAAGACGAATTTATCAACATCAGTTTTATTTATAATTAAGCTTCTTGTTCATTGACAAAGAGAAATAGACGTTTAGTGTCGGGGTTGGTTAGTGTGCGGCTCGACGATGAAGGTTGTCAAAATATCAACCATGCTCGCCCCTGCGTTTGCTCGCTTTTGTTTTCTGTTGTTTAGCTTTCTCTTATGCTGAAATTAATCACATTCCTTGAAATGTAAATATTAAGATATTACATTCTTCTCTTCTATTTTGCATTGCGAAATTCATAACTCCTGACTTTGGTATGTAAACAGTTCTTTGATTTTGTGTTAATTACAATTCCGGTAATTTTATTGCACCAAAGAATGTAGATCAAAATCCACCCGAAATGTGCGTGTGTGCACACCGTTGCTTTCAAATGGGCGTCGTCAAATCTCCATATCCAACATCACTGCTATATAGGAGGGTGCTCATCACACATAATTTGTAGGTGTGAATTTTTGTATGCTCGCAAGCTTGCTGTCCCATGTTTTCTTTATCATATGTTAGCGGTCTTCTTGCTGATCCGCGGGTAGATCCCTGTCTCAGATTAGAGAGTGTCACAATATTTGATTCCAAATAAGAAACGACATTTAGTTGGTGGTTATTGCGGAGGGAGAGTCATCATTTTTTTCAATGATTTGTGTTTTTCTCAATCTAATGACAAGCCGGAAATCTTGAACCGAATCATGAGAATATGAACAACACATATCTGATAGCTGCGTTTAATTGTTCTCGGCTCGCGGAAGAATTGGTGAGAATTTTGTGCCACCCGCTTGACAACCGTCGGAAACCGTAAACATAGCATAGTTTCGAAATCTATATTGACTGTTATTTAGCTGACCTCCCCTACGTTCTTGCAATCCAGGCATGTGTTAAAAAACATCGCTCTGCAAAGGTACACAAGATAAAACCCATTTTCCTAATTATCAAAAATATTAACCGACTCGTAAAAATACGTTTATATACGATATTTTAATTTATATAGATTTCATATTTATTGTTATAGAGCCGATATTCTATTGTTTATTATATTATACTCAATACATAATATTGATTTCAAAAGTAAAAAAAAATGACTTGGGCGCCATCAGCTAGAATCGAAACACAAAATATTTATAGACTAAACTTCAGTCATTACCGTTTAAGCTACCGCCAAATGGATAAAAAATGGTTAAAAAGTGAACCGACTTTAACGTATAATGTATATTTGCGCATTTAATTGTTTTTCAATTTTGACTCCTTAAAAGCTATGTTTACTGGCTGAAAAAAATCAAATTTGTTCCATAGGTTTAAATTCCCTACACAATTCAAGTTTACAGACAAAAAAATACAAAGGAGTTGGGTAGATACCGTTCCCCAGACAGACAGACAGACAGACAGACAATATTACTTAAACTAAAATGAAGGTGAAAGGACCTGAATACTCAACGTTTCGCCCGATTTATGCGGGCTTTTTCAAGAGGGATGGTCATTGACTTGAAAAAGCCCGCATAAATCGGGCGAAATGTTGAATATTCAGGTCCTTTCACCTACATTTTATTTCATATCGTCGGATTTAATCCAGCTCAACATTCATATATATATATATATATATATATATATATATATATATATATATATATATATATATATATATATGGAGAAAGAGAGAGAGAGAGAGAGAGAGAGAGAGAGAGAGAGAAAGAGAGGTCTAGGAGACCGAACAAACGATCCAAATAAAATCCACTCATAGAGATGCTGATATGTGAAGAAATCCACTTACCAACATGGCGATAACAAAGCACCCCAGCTGCCAGCAATGTTTGGGAATCGCGAATACAGTTATACGTAGAGTGTGGACAGTCGGACAAGCTTTTCTCGTGTCCGGAACAATTAAAATTTCCATAGATCATTAGTTCAATGCTTGCCCAAATCGATCTGCTGGCAACGCCGCCGTAAAAACCGAGTTCTTTACATGTCACGTTTGCATCGTGGTCGTCCCAATCAGACGGACATATTAGACTCCATACACCGTTATTCATGGCCTCTACACTTCCAAAATACTTCTTGTTCATCAGTCGAACGGGTATTTCTGTGATTTGGATGTATAAAGAAACAGAATAAAAACATAATTAATCATACAATGTCATGCATTACTGATAATGGCCGTATACTAAAAGCGGATAACAAATATATAAATAACGAATGGAGCGTGCAATGGACAAATCAACGGGATTCGTTTCTGGAGAATATCTTCTTTATACACGAATAAATTTACTTGCCTTCCCAAGAGGGCAGGGTTATACACAAGTCGGTTTTTAATGTAGGGGAAAATTCAGCTTTCCCAAAATGGCAGTCTGGATAGGAACAAAAATAAAAATTGTTTCAACCATGAAGGATTTCTTTTCCACTGACGAAGACAGAAAAGATGAAGAGTAGTATCCGAACAGATACTACACTTTGTTTGTAGCCAAATACATTTTTCCACCCCAATCAAGGCATGTGGCTACTTGGAATATTATTTGGGATCGTTTCTAACGGAGCCTGTGGGAGTTGAGCAGCAGGATGTCTGTTTACAGTACATTTAAATTTCTACAGATTAGTTCAGTCAAGGAAGCGGGAAACGGATGAAATTCCAAAGTCTAGCAGTCCGAGGGAAGAAACTATTAGAGCATAAGACTCTCTGCCATCTAGGTAACTCGAGAGTCGGGTTTTGCTGCTTGTTGGGTTAGTCAAAAGTATGTACATCGAGGGGGCACAAGAGAAACAATTTCATCAGAATACATTCCATTGAAGACTATGGTGGAATGATAAAAATAACACTACAGCTTTATTTCCAAACTTTTATTGAAAAATCGATTCACGTAACTTGACTATGTAGTAGAGCTGAAATCTATTCAATGCAGCCGCTTTCAGCCTCGATGCGGGTTTGGAATTGGGGGCATGCCTTTTGCACAAACGCCGGCGGGGGCTCGACGAGTACTCGGCGGATGGCGGCGATCAGGCTGGTTTTAATGTTGTGGGAGGTCATGTTGGTGATGGTCTCGACGTATGACCAAACGAAGTAGTCAAGCGGGTTCAGGTACTTTTAAAACAGGCACAGGATTTGATATTGTGCCGATGAGACAGAGGTTGGGGTTTGGCCGACAGTGCCGGACCTATTAGAGTTGAAACCCATTTTTCGACTCTGCCTAAAAATTAGAGACTAGTGGTAAATGAACTAACCCAGATGTAGCAACAATACACCGTGCATGGGTGAATGCAATTCCTATGATGTGGACTGTTTTTTTTGAACATGACTAATGTAGCGATTTGATTTCTACGTTTCTTCTATCCTGTCAAATTTTTCTCCATCGACGTCTAAATATGAACCATGGTATAATTTGTCTATCATTAAAACAATAAAATTAATGTTTATTATCTTTTTGCTTATCTTTGATAATATTATGTTGGTGCAAAAATAATGTCGTTTTCATATATAGTTGAACGTCAAAAAACATGATTTTTGCACCAACCTAATATATGTCGTTTTATAGTAAATCTAAATCCAGGAAAGAACAGTTTATAGCAATTATATCCCATCTAATTAGTCCGTACATTACGCTTTGAAAAAGGTCAAACACAATTTTTGAAGGCTAGATCCTTTCTGAAAAGGCAAAAGTCAGGAAATTTGGCTTTATAAGAGCCAGCCTGTCAACCATGGAAAATAATGTGAGAATCATCTTACTTTGATGTGGCCTTTTTTTCGATTATCATTATAATAATACATGGTCATTGTTGTAATGCTGTTAGAAAGGAACTCGAAGTAATTTCGACGTGCAATTACTGTTCACCGATGAAAGTTAGAGAAAGGTAACATTCGAAAGTAACAGGGCAAAGAAGAGCATTGTCTGAAAAGAGGTGCACACTATTATTTTGTTTTTATTTTTTTCTTGCATTTAAATAAAAATTTGTAAAATATATCCAAACAAATAATTTCAATTAAATTAAACTTAAACGATCGTAAATGGACTTGATATGAACTTTACTTCATTGAATGTAGCTTTAATCCCACTCTAAAATCGTCCTATAAGCTCTGTTGTATCGAATGAGAAATATTGTGCTTCTATTCTAGTTTTCAAGTTGAAACTTAAATTCACTTTAAGACCTTCATATAAGAATTATACGAATAGTATATATATATATATATATATATATATATATATATATATATATACATATATATAATTCAATTTATATATATATATATTCGTTACATAATAAATGATGAAAAGCGGAGCACTGTTCGAAAAACGACAACATCATTTTAGGTTTCATACTTCTCCATAACCTTGAATATATGGGTATATAGGTATCTATCTATCTATCTATCTATCTATCTATCTATCTATCTATCTATCTATCTATTATATTATTTAGGTCTCGCCAGTACCAAATAGGTGATCATTTGGCAATGTTAGCTATTGTATGTACCGCGCCACGACCTAGAACCCAACGTTGATATCTAAATGTACGTTTAATCGGCTAGGAGCGCTACAGTTTCAGTCTTGATTTACTCGCGAGAAAAATCTTATGTAAAATTTGAGATCTACTTTCTGCTCTGTCTTGTGGCAGTCATTGCACTGAGTTTAGTAGTTGTACCAAAAAGTGTGGTTGGTCCTACACAAAGCCTTAACCACTATAATGAATTATCTGTATGGATTTCGAAACAATTTACTTGTTGTATGGACCTTATACTTCGAAATTGACAGGCGTATGCATCATATATATATATATATATATATATATATATATATATATATATATGTATATATATGTATTCATCATACATATATATACATATGTATGTATTCATCATATCTATACATGTATATATATATATGTATGATGAATACATGCATATATATGTATATATATATATATGTATTCATCATATATATATGTATACATACATATGTATGTATTCATCATATCTATACATATATATATATATATATATATGATGAATACATGCATATATATATGTATATATATATATATATGATGAATACATATATATATATATATATATATATATATATATGTATTCATCATATATACAGTCCTGGTCAAAATCATAAGACCACTTAAGAAAGTAAGCGTTTACGCATATTATCGAATTTTTAATCAAACAAATATATATATATCCCCTTTTTGGGTAGAGTACTATCGTAAATAATCTCACACGCTGCTTATTTGTCTGTAAAATGCGAGGCCTGCCCTTTGTTTTAAATTCAAAACACGTGGCTTGAGCACTATAAAAATGGTGGACGAATGTTTGTTTAGAATAGACATTTGTTGAGGTCATTTGCGGACGCTGCTCCCGAGTAACGATGGTTAGAACTGCCGATTATCAACGCGGTGGTTCCAGGTTCAGTCCTCAGCTAGGGAAAGGTGCTAGTCTAGACGCACTGATGAGTTGTGATACAACGATACAGTAATGCATGTGGATGACTATATACATATATATATATATAGTATGTTGAGATATGTTGAAAAGAAATTAATTAAATTTTCGATTGTAAGAAGGAATTGAAATATAAATTATTTTTAGAATCTATACGTTACATATTTCAGAGATTTACGATTATTTAATTGACACAAGATCTATTTTCAGGTTTCGAAAATACTATTGTAGCCAATTTCAACGATTCGGGGAATCGAGAGAGTTTGAACAACGATCCCAACTTTTACTTTTGGTATATTTAATCGTGCCACTTTTAGCGAAAAAATATCGAGTTTACGAGACCTGTCTAATAGAGATGTGTTAGTCTTAATTGTAACTTAGTATCATTTTAATATAGGGTTATTACTTATTATGCTTGCTGTTGAATGTTTCTCTGTTTCAACGATATATTCATATTTAGCGATAATGGTGTCTAGTGTAATTTATTTATGGATCTACGAGTGAGTTAAATTCTAGCGCGACCGACTATTATTAATTTAATAATTAAGGATTAAATAAATTCTTTTTCCCAAGTCCATGGGCGCTTATATATCCTAGACTGATTAGTATCTTTCTAAGATTCAAGTCTCTTTTCCTGTCGTAGATAATACTTTGATATTTCCTTGTTTTTCCCTGCAAACTATGTTTAACCCAGTATCATTGAGGACACTAACTTCTACTAAGGTTATGCGTTTCTTTCCCACATCACTATGTCAGGTTTAATAGCTCCAATTACTAGGCATGTTGATGCCGTGTGACTACTTTCCAACTGTTCTTTTCTATTACTACATTCGATATTCAACATTATATAGATGGACCAGTGAAGATATTTACAAACCCTATTATGCCAAATTGTATAGTAGTCTTCTCCAGCAAAAGCTTACAACTGGACGTTAGGTGACTCACACTTTCTATTTCCATGCTGCAGAAGCTGTAATTGCTGTAATTGCTCAGACCACCCATCCTCTTAAAAGCATCGGTCACCAAGCCTTGATCTTTACAAGAGCGAAGCTTGATGAGACTATAAACAATAAAAACAAAGTAGGATGATACTTGCTTTTTTCCTCTTTCTTCGGGATAGGTTCGGTGAAGCACATGGCATAGGCTAAGTAATCACAAGTCCCAAATTTATAAGGGCAATTGAGGATTGAACTTTCCGTTCCTTTACACCCGGTCTCTGTGATGAAGACACTGGCCTTCGGTTCGATATTTGTGGGCAAGTTGACACCAGCACAACAGTACTTGCGGCCATCAGCATAACCACGCTCTTTGCAAACCAGCTTGGCGTCTGCGTCTGTAAAGCTATCGTTGCATACCATTGTCCACTTTTGGTTGATATAGAGACCAACTAAGCCAAAATAAGGCCAGAAGCTCTCGAAGAGGTTCACTGCAAAAAAAAAAAAAAGAAAAATAGAATCAAACAGTAAAATAATTATTAAATGTTTCAAAGACCAATGTAGATAAGCAGATTTTCCACTTCGTTATCCTGGACACGGCACCAAAATATGAGCATGCGAAAAAAGTAAAAATGCACAAAAATTGATTCTAAATATAATTTTGCTTTAGTTTTTTTTTGTTTAGGAAACTATATATCTATTAAATCATAAGGGAAAACCTTTTATAAAAATGACCGTTTATTAACTTACAATTTACTATTATATATATATCTATATTTATATCTATCTTTTTATCTATCTACACACACACACACACATATATATATATATATATATATATATATATAGTCATCCACATATAGTACTGTTTCGCTGTTTCACAGCACATCAGTGCGGCTATATATATTTGCATTGTTATGTTGAGTGAACTTATGCATTATTGCCCAGAAATTATCTCTCTCTTACAGATATTGACGATGTGAGACTCTAAGAAAGCAACCCTTGTCATGGACGTGCGTCATAAACAGAGATTTATCAAATTTATGGGAAAAGTTATAGATAATTGTGATGCCTATGTAGAAAAAATTGCAGCACAAAAGTTCGCTTGTTGCAATAGTACTACCACTTTCTAGGAAGCTTTATCAACATTTTGAGTTAAAAAAAGAGGATTTACTCTTGGGACGTCCTTTGTATTCATTTATATCTAATTCAAGTATTCAACATAAACCAACGTTTATGCGCATGATTTTTTGGAGACCAACGTCTTTATTACTTCCCCGTCGTTCTTTCATCAGCCCTGATTCCATCCCAGCAAAATTAAAAATCGAAACAACATTATTTATTATCCAATAATTGTTAGTAAACGAAAAACATAAACAAACAATATACAATGATAATAGTGATAGTAACGGATAAGCAGAAATAGGTTTAGCCACGCTGATAAGTCCTCTAACGACGAAATACATGTCCGTGAATACTTCTATTTTAATATACATATATACATATATAATCATATTTGAAATTGGAATATTTAGGCATCATTTTCTCATTTAAGCAAACATTATTTCATACAAAGTAGATACTTTGCTTTAAGAATCGTTTTTTTCTTTTCTGTACAATCAGGTTTATATCAAAATCAAAAAATATTAGTGAAAGTTCCATAATCATCACGGGCACTTTCGATTCGACTGCGAATCATCTTTAGGTGGAATTTATGGAACTGATGAGGTGAGATCGAGTAGCAGAAACGTGAAAAAGAAATTCAATCGAGTGATGGGAGGTAAAAAGTATATAAATCACTCTGTTAAAACTCGGTTAAATGCTAAGTCGATTTAAAATCAGAGCTTTTAATCAACGTATGAATGGGCCAATGTTCGCAAAGCGCGTCGTTTATGCATTACGCTAAACGTTTTAGCATGCTGTTGCTCTTCTCAGAATGCGATGTTATTAATAGTAATGTGCTGGGTTATAATGTAAGACGTTTTGAGAATTTAAAATTTTTAAAATTGTTTTCGTATTGTACAATTCTGTTTGTCTAAGATTCTTTAATAAAAGAACATAATTGTTCCCCTTTCAATCTCAAACAAAAAATCAAAAAAATCACAAAGTAAAGTATCTCCGTTGTATTTAATAATGTCTGCTTGAATATATATATATATATATATATATATATATATATATATATATTTTTTTTTTTTTTTCATTGAAGCAAATATTATTAAAGGCAACGAAGACACTTTGCATTAGGATTCTTTTTTTAAAGTTTTCGATTTTCCATATAATCTTTGTTGTATCAAAATCAAAAGTATTAATAAAAGTTCCATAGTTGTTGCTGTCACGAGAGCTTTCGATTCGTCCACGAATCATCATCAGGTGTTGAAGTAAAAGTGCAAAGGAGGGAAAATGAGAATTAAAAGTGAAAACTAAAATATGCAGTAAACGGCGATAAGTTAAAATGAAAAGTCGATTAAAAATTCAAGTATTAAAATCAACAAGTTCGTGGACACCGTTAACAAAGTCCGTCCAATACGAACTACGCAAGACATTTTAGAACGTTACTGCGTTTCTCGAATACGATATCATTTATAGTGGGTTGAAGGGTTCTAATATATGACGCTTCAAAAATTTTGAATTTTTTAATATCATTTTCATGTTGTATAAATTTTATGTCGTCAACGAGGACCTTTCTAAGATTGGTGGAGGAAAATTTACGTTCTTTTATCAAATGTTTATACATAAAGAACTAGTATTGTTTAGATGCATGGTTATTCGCCGAGACAACGCTGTTGTATGCCCAATGTATGTATTATTTTCGGAGTTACATTCTCCCATAGAGCATTTGCATTTATACACTACATTGGTTTGTTCCAACGTTTTTATAGCCGGTGATGAGTTGTTTGTAACCACAAGGTTTTGTCTTCTAAACTTCTTGTAGTAAATAATAAATTTAATTTTAGAATTACTGTCAGAAGGCGTCAAGTATTTACGTATGATATTTTAAATTGTGTTTTCTTCGATTCTGAAGTTCGGTGTCATTAGATTTTGATAAAATATATTAATGGATTTTGCATTGCAGCGTTGGTTAATGTTATTATTAGGGTTTTAAGAGATTGTAGCATTCGTTTTATTTGTTCAACAACAATGTGATTTGGAAATGATTGTTGATGAGTTTAATGTTTTTTATTTCATAAAATATATTTAGTAATATATATATATATATATATATATATATATATATATATATATATATATATATATAAAACATAGTACGAAAAGTATAAAAGTTTATAACTTTTCTTTATTCGTTTTCAATTGGTGACGTCCAGGAATACAAAATAATATTATGAAAAAATTAAAAAAATTTTTTTTTACAGGTACATAATTTCCGACCGATCCTTCAGTCTTCATCGGTGTAGTGAAAGTATGAGCATATACGGGGAAAAGGGGAATGGAAAAGGAAGGAAAGAAGGAGGAGAAGAAGGTATAGCCAATGAGAAGGTGCCACGTCACTTTTAAATATATACACAAAGAAGTACGCACACACACATGCACACAGTGCATATAAACATATAAACGAAAAATTAAAAAGTAAGCAGTAAATAAAAATGAAGAAACGCGTTTTTAACTGTCCAATCCAAGTGAGAAGCTCAGCAGAATGCTCAATTACTTTAAAAAAATAAAAATAAAACAAGGGCGTGGTATTCACAGAAGATTATGACAACATCGGAACTGTCGGTTTCAAAACCAAAACTAAGGAACTTATAATTGGTCACCTATGTCAGACTCTTTTCAGTCTACCAGGAAATGACGTCATTTTCAGGTGAGCAGATATAAACAGAGGCTGAAAAAGAGTTCAACATAGGCGGTAATATACTGGAGTCTTTGTTTGGAGTTGAAACCGACAGTACCGAGGCTTTCCTTATCCTTTGTAATACACTCATGAATATATATAAGTTTAAAACTAGTTCATGTGACAAAAGAGAAACAGCGAAATTAGCACACATATGATGCATGGCACAAGGTAAAAACTATTTATAAAATTTGGTCATGATTTGTCAACTTTATCTTATTGATATCAAAACTCATGAAAACACCGGAAGTAGAAGACAATCCGCTACTAACCTGGTTGGAAACAATTGACTGCCGCACTGTCATGACATTTCAGGGTGTCCCCCATACCAAGTAACGGGCAATCGAGGATTGTCTTCTCGTGACCTTCGCAGGAAATATTCGACATCCAAACTGGACCACTTCCAAGGGAGTATCCAACATTGTGGGCTGCGTGACCGCCAATGAAACCCATTTGTTTGCATAAGACATCTGCATCGTTGCGTCCCCATCCATTAGAGCAGACGGAACCCCACTGGCCAGCCACTTGGACTTCGACGCGACCTTTGTTTTGTGTCCCGTTCACGATACGGAAGTTCACCGGCATTGGCTCTAGAATAAAAAAATATTCAAAATTTTACAGAAGCAATTGGTAGAGAATGGTGCTTTAAACAATACTTTACGAAAATTAGAACTGCCGATTATCAACGCAATGGTTGTAGGTTCAGTCCCCAGCTAGGGAAAAGTGCTAGACTAGCAGTACTGATTTGTGATACAACGAAACTGTACTGTATGAATATATATACATATATATATATATATATATATATATATATATATATATATATATATATATATATAACAAGATTTTTGTTTTGAAAATTTGTATTTTACTGCAAAAACGTTTAATATAAAATCTACAATATACATACAATATATATATAATTTATTGTAGGGCACAAAATGTATATACTGCAATTATGAAGGGAAAACATGATTTGATATAAATGATTACATTTTTTTCTATGCTTTTAATCTTGAATATGAAAGCCTCCTTCTCTTCATTTCTACAGTATATATATATAGATATACATTTTTACAAAGGAGTCACTACTTATCAAGGCTAGAAGCCAATTGAGGATAAGGGTTAATAAAATAAAATAAAAAAGGTTACACACTCATACACACACACACACACACACACACACACACACACACACACACACATATATATATATATATATATATATATATATATATATATATATATATATATATATATATATATATATATATGTTAGTGTCTGGAAGCGTATTAAGACCACACGGAGAGGCGTACCCTTAAATCTTTGTTAAGATATACATCTAATGTATCTTAACAAAGAAGAAAGAAACTCTGATGTAAAACCTGAGATCTATTGTCGTCTGTTTCTATTGCAATTATTTGCATTGACTTAGTTAATCAATAGCTCAAAAAAGTTTGGATTGTGCTACACAAGACATCGCCATTTTAATCAAACCATGATGTTTTGCTTTTAAATTTCAATGTATCCCTCATCTTCAGAGAGAAGAAAAATATAAAACTCCTCTGTTTGTCTCCATATTTTCAAACTGTATCTCCTCTGAAACTAAAAGTCGCAGAGCGGCACTAGAGGCCTCAAATGATTGGATGTTTTTACGGACCGTTTTTATTATGGGTATTCAGCCGGTTCAAATAGATTTTAAGGGTCAAAAAAGGTCAAAATTGAAAAAGCCGTCATACATTTTGTACACTCATCTTCATATTTAATTTTTAATTTTTAATCAATTCATATGTCAGGTTGGTAAAGTGGTAACATCATCAGCTCTGCATGCTCGATTTAGCATTCGATCTTGATGTCACCCAAATACCTGTTTTTACTTTTGAAATCATGATTTTATAATTATACTAGCAGTTCAACCCGGCGTTGCCCGGGCCTGATGTATTGCTCATAACGTGCATATATATATATATATATATATATATATATATATATATGTGTGTGTGTGTGTGTGTGTGTGTGTGTGTGACATTGACTTGGGGTTATTGGCTGGTTGGATGACCGCGTCCCTTGTTGGGACGAAGTAGGTTCATTTCACAGTCGTATTTCGGCGCGGTTTGCTTGATCTGTTTTGGTTAATAGAAATTATTGTGTGCAGGGCGTTTGCTCAGTTGGTAGAGTGCTTGCCTTGCATGCAAGAGGCTCGGGTTTCGAATCCTGAGTTCGGATGTGTCTAACTGATTAGCCCAAATGAGGGCGAAACTCGAGTCTTGAACCTCCGGTTATTTGACTGTCATGGCTCTTGTAAGCTGCGACGTTGTTTGGCTGTGGAATTTATTATATATAATCTTTCACATTCTGAAAATCATATATGTATATATATATATATATATATATTAGAAAGTTTGATCATGTCCAAGTAACCTACATCTAAATTTTCAAGTGTTTAGACCCAAATTGGCAGAGAGGTTTGGTAGAGATGTCAAATCGTTGAACTTTGACTCCTTGACAGCCAAATTTCTGGCCGAAAACCGGTTAAAAAGATTTTCCCTTATGTCAAATCTCGAGTCTGTAAACTAAAAATTGACAGAGTAGTTTGGCAGGGAAATGTACACATATAGACACGCACAGATTATTTAACTTTTATAGATATATAGATATATGAAATGTGGGCAAATTAAAATATCACATTTAAGCGTATTTTACGACCGGGTAAAGCCGGGTGCGCCGCTAGTGTGTGTGTGTATATATATATATATATATATATATATATATATATATATATCGTGTCGCGGGGTTCGAATCGTTCGGCTGGTGTTAATCGTGACACCCTGCACTGAAGAATCCCGAAAGGATGAAACACTAGTGTCTGTAGGTATTTAATTATTATAGTAAAAAAAAAATAATTATGACAGCCCCTTTAAGAAATTCATTTCTTATCGTTGAGCACTTTCAGTTGAATTAAAAGTCGGTCAATTTAGCTCTTATGCATAGATCATCGTATAACGATTAGATCACTGTCTGACTGACGTAAAGAACATTTAAATTAAAATGTTTAAAATTCAACGGTATTTCACACGGTTAATGGTAGCCGAATGGATACGGTCTCCGCTAATCGAGCCAGAGATGTCTCGTGTCGCGGGGTTCGAATCGTTCGGCTGGTGTTAATCGTGACACCCTGCACTGAAGAATCCCGAAAGGATGAAACACTAGTGTCTGTAGGTATTTAATTATTATAGTAAAAAAAATAATTATATATATATATATAAATTATAATTTATAATACTGCTGCAGCATAATTGGAGTATTCCTTTGTCCACACAATGTGTTCTTCTCGTCCTGCACAGTGTGTTCTTCTCGTCAGCAGAATAACTTAGTACTCTCTCTCTCTTTCTTTCTGCTGGCCCATACGTTAAAATTTATCATTGTACTTTTATCTTTACAGAGCCTCATCAATTTACCATGGTACTATCAGCTCTGATATATCTTTCAGACATATGTTACAAAATGAATTATTACCATTTTTTTTTGGGGGGGGGAGGGATAGTTGGCATGGCAAGCAAATGATAGTCTTTCAGAGAGCTAGAAAGACTGTGATTACTGGGAAAGTTTATTTAGTATCACAGCTTTGTCTTACCCACAGCTTGGTTCGATGGCAACGATGCAGAAACAAAACTGCTTTCAAGTCCAACATAAACAAATTCCTGATAAGCCACCACCTTAAGTAAGACACTTACAAACTATTACTACGATATTATCCCATTGACTACTGTACACGCAATAACCCTTATCCCCGAGTGGCTTCCGGGTCTTGATATGTAGTGACTCCCATGTAAAAAAACAAAAACAACAAAAAAAACTGACTCTGTTCAAGCTCTTGTCTTTTGTTGAGCGTACTTCATTATAATAACGGCTATACATTTTTTATGTAAAACTGAAAACGTTCCATTAAGAATAAACTCATTATAATCCAAGAATATGTACATTGTTAATTTGTGCATCTTTAGAAATATCTTTTTCCAAAGACCAAGCAAAAAGTGACATTCCTTTATATATTCAGACAAATCTTCAAGCACAATACTTACACAATATCGTACATTTGTTGATCGGTTGCGGTTACACGTTTTACATTTTTATTTGTATTTTATTAATTTGACATTAAACAATTGGATTTGATATTTTGTAATTTGAACGTGGCATTTTTTAATTTAAGTCGATCTTCTTAATTTCGAAGTTGATCATTTTTAATTTCAAGTTAATTTAATAATTTTGTAACTGAGCTTTTTAATTTGATATTCATATTTTCGAATTTGAAGTAAGAAAGCATGCCACTTATTTGAACTCATTTTAAAACGTTCTTAAATAAATTTTCATTGCGTTTTTATACTCATCTAATATATAAATCTCACCTGTCTGTTTAAATGTATGTATGTATGTATGTTTGCCTAAAACTTTGACAGAGACAACGGATTTCAGGAGATCGGTATCTTTTTGAAGCTCGACCCTTCGAACGACAAATATGGGAGACTTTTCTACAGAGAGGGATTGCTTTTTTCGCCGATATTTTCGAAAGTCATCCTCTATTTTCGATTGACTAGCCTAGCCCACGTCATTTCATGTTTGGCGATGGGGGCAACAGCAAGGACGTCACGTTTTTTTTTCATGTTAGTTTCCTCATTCGCGATACGGGTTCGAGCTTGATTGCTTACTACCTCTTTCTTTTTTTTTTTTTTTAACACACACCTCCAAGCACCCAGGCTAGTTTAATGTAAAGCAATTACGGGTGGTGATGTATAACTTGCTAAACTTTAGCTTCGATAAATTTGCACTGAATTTCTTTTTAATTAATATTTGTGCTGAAGAAACGAATTTGCAGGCATTTCTTTCTTTTAAAATTGTTAGATTTGTACGGAAATAATGTAATTTTGTTATTTTCTAAATGAACTTGTATCTATAAAACATTTTAAAGCCCGATGTTGTTGCGTGTAAGTATGGGCTTGTTGAGTGATTGTGTAATTATATATTTGCTTATCTCACCTAGAATAGACATCCGGCCACTACGGATCTCTTCAGTGAAGGGTGGAGATTTTCTTGCTAGTCGTGGAGGTCTGAGGGCATTTTTTGGTGTTCATATCCGAAGTGTTGTTTTAGTATTTTTATTTGTTCAGCCTCACTGACACGATAAAACATTACATTTTCAAAACTTTGTCAAATATGTGAACCATTAATTCGTTGTATTATTTTTTGCTATTCGTATTATTTAGTAAAGGCAGTCATTATTAATGATTTCACACTGAAAATAAAACTAATCCTGTTTATCGATGGTATTAACGTATTGGTTAAACATTTTTACTACATTTATTTGGTTACTTAAATGTTTTATTTTTTACTGTTACTATATATATATATATATATATATATATATATATATATATATATATATATATATGTGTGTGTGTGTGTGCATATATATATGCAGTTAACTATTTATAATAGCGTATTCGAAATAGAAAATGGAGTGACTGTAAAGAAAAAACTATAAAAAGGAGAGAGAGTCCGTTAGAGACGTCACAGCCGTAACGAGAAGTAATGTGTGGCGGGGGGATGAGAAAATAAATGTCTTTCTACAACGGGAAAACGCGAGTTGGAGTTCTTTTCTATTCTTTGTCTGCTTTACGATTGAGGTTACAGCGTTACATATATATTTATTTTCCTTTTGGGCATATGAATGTGAAATGGCATCTTACAAGCTTTAAATAGGCGTACTTACAGGCAGCTTCATAATCAGCAGTTTCATACTGCAAATAAGAAGTAGTATTTACTGGCGCCCGGCTGTTAAAAAACATTACGTCTTGGCTAAAGTTTCTGCCTATATTTATTATATTGATCTTTTTTACCTTTTAAAAATGCCGTCAATATGTACACAGCCATTTATTTATGTTTTTCTTTGGGGCATATGGATAGGAAATTGTGTATTGAAAAATGTATATTCATGAGTGGCATCATGTGACATCATGACTGAAATCATGTGAAATCATCAGTGAAATCATGTGACATCATCAGTGGCATCATGAGTGACCATGTGACATTATCAGTTACATCATGAGTGACATCAGGAGTGACATCATGATTGACATGAGTAACATCATCAGTGACATCATGATTGAGATCATGAGTGACTTCATCAGTGGCATCATGAGGGACATCATGTGATATCATCAGTGATATCATCAGTGACATCATCTGTGATATCATCAGTGATATTATCATCATGTGGTCATCAATCAGCGATATCATCTGATCTAATCAGTGATATTATCAGTGACATCATCATTGATATCAGTGATGATGTCACTCATGTCACGATGTCACTGATGATATCACTGATGATATCACTGATGATGTCACTAATGGTATCACTGATGATGTCACTAGATGTCAGGATGTCACTGATGATATCACTGATGATGTCACTGATAATATCACTGATGATATCAGATGATATCGCTGATTGATGACCACATGATGATATCACTGATGATGTCATTGATGATATCTGATGATATCACTGATGCCAATGATGATATAACTGTTGATATCACTGATGATATCACTGATGATATCACTAATGATATCACTAATGATATCACTGATGATCAGTGATATCATTAGTGACATCATCAGTTATATCATGGTAATCATAAAGGTAAAACGGCAGGATTTTTTTTATCCTTGGCCTTATTAAACTGTTCCTGTAATGACCTGTTCCCTGTTGATTACAGTGTAATGCTGATTTTGTGCAGTTCTAGGAGGTCCACCCTCCCAGTCTTTACCTTCTCTCTTTCACAAGGGGTTAGTGTATTTCTAATCTAATCTAATCTCATCGCCGGGAGAACCCTGCCGGGAATGCCGACGGGGCTGCACAGGCATCTTTAGCGGAGTCTGAGGGCTCCTCCTCTAGAGCACTGACTATTTCCACCCCACTTTCCGACCTGAGTGTCACAGTTCTTCCGGTGGGAGAGAGTTACATAATGAGTAACATCATGAGTGACATCATGAAAAAATACTAGACAAAAAATACTAGTGAAAATCTCTGGAAAATGATCCTCTTCAATTGTTTTCTCAATAAAGCTGAGAAATTTGTCAGATGTTTTTTGTAATTGAGTTTTTCAAAAATATTTCGTTTATTTTTTTTTCGATGTGTTCAAACATATTTGTCCATCACTAAGTCAGCAGTGGTTATTCTTACAATGGAATTTCCAAGATTAATCCGCAACAACCATGAACTAAAGATGAACTCTTCGTAACTGTAAAAATTGACTGTCCGTATGGTCTTTGTACTTTCATAATGCACGTAATTCGAAATTCCAACCTCGAAAATCAGTTCGACAGAACCTTAGCCATTTTGTTGCCCTTTCTACTGTCGAAGTGATGCAAAATGTTCTGTGTAGACCTCAGAGGTTACACCTTCCAGGCCTAGCGTCTCAGTTTTCGGGGAAAGAAAGCTTATCACTTGTTGCCGGATGAACTCTCACTGGGGAATGCTGATGGGGTTTATTCAAGCATATTTTTGCAGGGCTGAAGTTCTCTTGAAGCACTGACTAATATTCTTTCCTTCCGACCTTGTGTTACATTCTTTCGCGGTGTGAGAGAAATAAATATCGGCCAGAGTACTTTCGTAGCCCGCCATTAGTGCGATACTTACTACGACAGTTGTTCTTTGTATATACTGTTTCTGTTTCAAGGTATTTTAACTTTTTAAACTAGTCTCCATGTCCGTGATTTCCTAAGTTAACCTTCCAGAGCCATAAAAATAAAAGAAAACCTTGGCGATTATTCGGTCTGTCACTGTCAATTTTAAAACAATATTTCCTATATGGACGATTTACAAGTTTATTTAAATAAATGGCTTGCAAAATACGTGGAAATAACTACAGGACAAACACTTCTATGCAGAAACAAGATCCCTACTGATCGCAGTTCAAAACAACACGATAAAAAATGAAATACATAATAGACAAGAGAGACAGAACATGTAACAGCAGTACATGTAGACACTGTGGATAAAGAAACGAAATGGTAAATCACATAACATCATTAAAAATAAATATCATATGTCGGGTATCACAGTTATTTTAAATATATTCGATATCTGCATCTTGATGTTTATTTTATGGAAGGACATTAGATTACTTATTATTGATCTATGTCCGTCTTATATTTTATCTATTGAAAAAAAATGTATGATAAAAATAAAATCTTATTGTCCTGACTTAAATGAAGATATTTTATCACTCAATCAAATGAAAGCCCTGGAAACACACTTATATCAGAAAAAGAGAATATAAATATTTTATTGAAAAAGCGGGTTTCAAAAGAAATGAATCAATGGACTAAAGTGTATTTTTCTCATTTCGAGTTGTGTACGTGAAAGGTTTTTATATTTTGCAACGAACGCAAACAGGAGTAATTTTCAATTGTGACAATGCGTACATATTATATGGAAGAACTTATAATAATTTTAGTAAATGATGGAAAATGAAAACAAATACACGCACTCCTTCTCCCCCCCCCCACATATATATGTACATCATAATCATGCTAACAAATCGGTTTTCATCAAATCACAAAAGTTAAGCAACGTTGAGCCTGTCTAGTACAAAATGGCTGATCATTTGGTGTGTATGTGCTCTCCGCTTATCTCGGCATTATTTCTAGTCGTTTTGAACCTCCACTTCCCACCGACGCAGATGTGCGGTTGAAGATTGCGCAACTCTTAACACAAATATTTCACGCCAATGCACCCTTACAATGTGTATCCATAGTCTGTCAAGACTGAAGGAAGCTACAATATATATATATATATATATATATATATATATATATATATATATATATATATATATATATATATATATATTAATTACTTTACATAAGCATTAATAGGTCGCTACACATTCATGAGCAGGTTTCGTGTAGCCAATTACTTGTAACTACAGACTTCTTCAGACAATATTGCTTACACAAAAGCTCAAGTACACTGTCCATGTTTCGCAAGCGTTAAGACATTTAGGCAAACGAAACTGATGTAAAAACCTGCGGTTTTCTGTATATTCTGTCCTGTCGTAGTTATCTGCACCGACAAAGGTTAGCAGTAATACCAAAAAGTGTAGTTGGCCTTACTTATATAAACGCTATAAACAAATCAGCTTTGTGGGATTCGGAGAAACTTAGTTATGGTGAAATTGTAATATATTTAGATATTTATAAATACAGACAACTTTACATACGTCGAAATATATATATATATATACTAGCAGTTCCGCCCGGCTTTGCTCGGCCTTATGTACTGTTCATAACTTTTACGTGCATATGTATATATTAAAATGTGTGAATATGTACGGTAATGCCTCTCTGTATAATAGGTTTTTTTAACTACTATAGAGAAAGTTTGTAGAGACCGCATAGGTCAATTTTTTTTAACTTTGACCTCAGTTTTGACCCCTTAGCATTTATTGTTTTGGGCTCAAATCAAATTAAGTACATCAAGTACATCTAAATTTCAAGAGTTTAGACTCAAAATTGGATGAATAGTTTGCTAGAGACCGCTAAGGTAAGATCTTTTAAATTTAACCCCTTGGAAACCAAATTCCCAGACAGCAAAATTTCTGGCCGAACCCGATTTAAAAGATTTTCCCAAATATCAATATTTCTTATGTCAAATTTCGAGTCTGTAGACCGAAAATTGACAGAGTTATTTGGTAGGGAATTGTACACAGACAGACAGACACACACACACACGCAGACATTTTTACTTTTATAGATATATAGATTTGCCGTTTCCCTTAATCTTCCGGGATGTTTGGGACGCTGCTTTTATACAATGTATCGTGGCCAAGAGCAGTCTGGCGGTGATTAGCTTAGCAATAAATGAAGCCAATGATTGGAAAACGCAAATAATAATAAAACAAACAATTTACATTTGCATTTTATTTTGCTGGACGCCCGGCGTTGCCCGATCGTACAAAACGCTTAAACATAGTATTTAAAATTTTGAAGATTGTGTATGCTGTATTATATAATTAATCCTCTGTTGATTATTATATATTAGAAGGAATAATTTGCCTAATAGACTATTTCGCAAAAAACAAACAAAAAAAAAACAACATAAAAAACAGAAACAGAAACAAAAGAAAATGAAAAAATAAAGAAAGAAATAATAATGATAATGTCGTTCAACAAATTCGGTCTGTCTTTGTTCACAATATCTCTTCAGCTGACATTTGGGCCTGTCGATGAATGCCCTGGAAAAGTAACTTCTGATTAATGTTTAGTTTTTAATATGCAAACGTAGTAATGACTTTCGGTGATTTAAAATGGTAGCTCTTCTTTTATCGTAAATTGAACTTATTAATTAGAAAAAACTTAAAATAAATTTGTGAGGCACACTCGAGCTTGAACAGGGGATCATACGACTTGTAATCGAATGCGCTATCAGTAGGCCATATCTCCAGAAAAATTATTTTATTTTAAGAAAAAATGATTTGCTGAGATTTTATTATCTCTTTGCCGGTGTAACGTAAAACATTCCCATGTAAAAATTCTTCTTTTTTATCTATAAGAAAGAAAGACTATTCTTAGGAGCGGGTTTGTTTGCTTTTCGATACTTATCAGATGAATTTCTGTACAAAACATATCTAAGAACACTGCCAGACATATAAATTAGTTTTGTGCAAAAGATAGGCTCAGCCGTTTCGGAAGCCATGAGAAAGGACTCAGACACCGATACAAAGTTACTTTTATATAGTTGTAGAGATTATGCTTTGCAATTATTATTTAAAATTGCTAGGAGTCCACACACAGTCCATCATCAGAGATAACTCATCGACAATAGCCGAGGTATGCTCAATAAACAATTTGTTATTGACCTACTATGAGAATTGTTAATTACAAAGTCCTGCTTACAAAACGCACTGCCTGCCCCAAATCTTGAGTAAAAAGTTGTCCTTGCGATGAGGAACAAATATATACTTACTATTGTAGCAGTACACAGCAGCATCCCCTTTCGGGGAGCAAGTGGAAACATTCCCCCACTGGAATCCTGCGCAATCAACAATGGAATCTTCTGTGCCGGAACAATTGAGTCTACTGACCCATCGGAGGTAGCTGGAGCTCGTTGATTCAGGTCGACTCTTAATGTAGGAATAACCTCCCTTGTAGCCCATATACTTGCATATCACCATGGCTTCATTATCGTCGAACCCATCGGGGCAAATGCGGCCCCAGTGGTCGAAATACTTCAGGAAAACCGTTCCGTGATCTGTGTCTTCAATTTGCATCTGATATCCTGGAAAAAACGAAATACAATAACTAATTACGTCATTATGACTGAGAAAAAGGCTGATAAAGAAAAAAGAGTAAAATGAAACACGCACACACACAATATATATATATATATATATATATATATATATATATATATATATATATATTTTTATTTATAGTATTTCGAATTTTACTGGGTTTATATAATTAAAAATTCAGTAATCGTTTATTTAAGCCGAAAAGCGACAAAATTATCATATTTCATAATTGAGCATTCATCTACTGTTTTCACAAAAACGAAGACATCAAAGAATGAATTGATAGCAACAAATAGCGTATTTCAAACGACATAATGTTTCAATTTGTCCGAATAGTCTTGAAACAATTGTGATTAACGTTGAAATACATTATTTGTTGCTATTAATCCATTCTTTGATGCATTGGTTTTTGCTAAAACAATATATATATATATATATATTTTACACAGTGATCACCACTTATCAAGGCCCGGAAGCCACTCAGGGATAAGGGTTATTGCAAGTACATTACGTTAGTGTGGAGATTTGATGTTTACTTAAGGGGGCGGTTCATTAGGAATTTGTTAACATTGGACTTGAACACATCCAAGTTGTAGTCCAGTGGGAAGCAGGCAGACGGAACAGAGTTCCACAGGCGTGCAGTTCTAAGAAAGAAGCTTTGTTCATGGAATCCGCGTTTTAATTTAGGCACAGATATAGAGTGGGGGAAATTTTTCACAATGGATTCAGCTAGACGGGTGTTTTTCGTGAAAGATTAGCGAGGGGGAACCAGAGATTGGAGTTCAGACGAGCACCTGCCATGGAAATAACGATAAAACAAGGATAGGCTCGCAACGTCTCTTCTGTGGGAGAGAGGTTGCAGGGTAGAGAAAAGAGCATCCCCCACTAAGCCACGAAGTCTATTTTGTACTCTGTCAAGGCAGGATAGGCTGTTTTGAGCAGCTCTTGCCCAGATATGGCAACAGTATTCCATCCTTGGACGTACTTGGCTTTTATATAGATAGAGAATTGCATCATTAGTGAGATATCTTCTGGAGCGGTAGAAGGATCCCACCATCTTTCCAGCGACCTTGGCAACATACTTGATGTACGTGTTCCATTTCAGATCAGGAGTAAAGGTCAAACCCAGAAGCTTGTCAAAACAAGAGGCCTCACCCAGACGAGAGCCATCCATCACAATTGATGCCAGATGGGGATCAGAGCGTTGATGATGTAAGGATAGGAGTTTGGTTTTGGATGCATTAAAGGTAACCAGCCACATCTTCCCCCACTGAACCACGCGCTCGAGATCAGAGGAGAGAGAATCAGAGAGAACTTTGTCATTTACAGCCTTTGATGTGTTGCCGTAGATGGTCGTGTCATCAGCATAGATGTCAACGAATGATTTAAGTATGTGTTTAGGGAGATCATTGATGTAGATCAGGAAGAGAGTTGAGCCCAGGATTGACCCCTGAGGGACTCCAGTATTTATATTGCAGGCCTCCGATTTTTGTCCATCTACCACTACTCTTATGAGCCTATCGGAGAGAAATGATTTAATGATTGAGAAAACATTTCCAGTTATACCGTAGCTGGAAATCTTGTGAAGTAGACTCTTATGCCATACCTTGTCGAAGGCCTTTGATATGTCACGAGCAATTGCCCTAGAAAGGAAGCCTTTGTCAAGAGATTTACTAATCCTGTGGGATATAACCGTCAGCACATCTGCTGTAGATCTTGCAGAGCGGAAACCATATTGTGTGTCACTAAGAAGGTTATTCCTGCTGAGGTGGTTGACTATTTCTCTATTTAATATGGATTCCAGCAACTTACTCATAACACACAGGAGACTTATTGGTCTATACTGAGAGGGAGATGACTTATCACCTGAATTCTTAAATACAGGGCAAACTGATGAGGTTTTCCAGGGAGTCGGAAAGCACTTCTCCTTAAGGCAGCGCTTAAATAGTTTCGTAAGTATGGGAGCAAGTTCTGGTTTAAGCTTTTTTAACACTATAATTGGGATGCCATCAGGGCCAGTTGCTTTACTGGAATCTAGGTTCTTGATGTTAACTAGCTTGTTCTGTGTTATAGGAGGATATATATATATATATATATATATATATATATATATATATATATATATATATCATGATGCGTTGGGAGGTACAGGATTTAAATATTGCAATCGTGAAGGAAGGAGTTTTATTAGTCATAATTAAAAGTAAAATGCGTAAAACATGTTTTTAAACAATAAAGAAAAAGGGGGAAGAACAGGAAAGAAAAATAAAGAGGGAAGTCAGCAGACCGGTTTCGCCCTCACTTTTCGAACCTGTATCGAGGGATTTAAAGAGAAAATAACAAAATAAGTACATTATAAAAATAAGGTTACGTTGCGTTCTGTTCATGGTGAAAAAAGGGTGTAAGCGATTAAAATAAAGCAACGTTATAATATTTTCGAAGACCTTAAAGTTAATCAAACCTAAGAGACATTTCCTCTGTTTACAGAGAGAAGGTCTCCTCAACCGAACGTAAATAGATCTTTAGATGAAATGTTGAGTGAGCATGACACAGAATTGAAAATAAGTTAGTGCTGTACCTCTTTTTTTACATTAACAATTAGGTATCGCTACACAGCCATGAGTATGCTTCAGTCAACTAGTATATATATATATATATATATATATAATACTATGCATACATATATGATTATTATTACTCAATGTAGCGACAAAAAATGTCGTAAGAAGATTTATGTATTGGTTTTCAGTATTTACTTCAATACGTGAGTAAGGAAAATATTTGACAATTGAGCTACATAGAATTTTCCACGTTTCATATCGGTAAAGAATCATCTGGTTAAAATGCCTGACTATTCATTACGAGGCTGAAACGTAACAAATCCAGTGTAATTTATTACCATATATTTACATAACGTACGATGCACACATACATACACATATGTATAAGTAAATGCCAACATTGAACATTATATAGCAAAACTTGACGGCTCGATATTCAGTGATATATATATATATATATATATATATATAAATTTAAAGGAGATTAGAATAATAGTCTAAAGAGCTAAGTGTATTTTAATGTAATAGTGAAATTACTAGTTTAATTAAAATACAGGAAATGCTCGTTGTAATTTAGATATATAATAAGCTCGATAGTTAAATGTCCTAGAGCTAATTCAATATTAAGTAATGTGATTTATAATTTAAAAGTTTTAAAATTTTTAAAATTTAAAAATCAAAATTTAATTAAATTAAAAATCAGTTTCATAAGAAGGAACAACAACAAAGTCAATTATCTGTACGATCGTTTCGGAAATCCGTGCTTTTTATTTGTGGTATACATGAAGTCACGTAGAATAATTATACATAGTTTTTTTGGTAAGCACGGTCTCCTCATCAGCAAATTTAGGAGGATTTCTATTGAATTGAAAAGACACCAAAAATAAACCTAGCATTAAAAGTAAGGCAGATGAATCTTTTGGTTTTTCTTTTTTTGAAATAAGGAACTGTATTTAAAGTAGTCATTTAGATGTTTGCTATAGCTTTTTATTTTATTGAATATATATATATATGCTAATTTTTGTCGATACAGATGATTGTCACAAGACAGAGCATACAGTACACCACAGGTTTTTACATCAGAGTTTACGTTTTCCTAGATTAACGTCTTAACGAAGATTGGAGGGTGCATCTCTTTCAGCTAATTAATGCGTTCCCAGATACCAACCTGGAAATTTCTACGATTCGACGGGATATTCCCTGCTTTCTTTGTTTAAGTTAGTTTGACTTGTTCATATAGTTATCTCCGTCAAAACGCTTCTTTTTTTTTTTTTGCGAATCCATTGCCATACAACTTCATACTCTAATAGCTTCTTTCACAGAACTAGACGCCTGTGTAATTCTTCCTGTTGATTAATTCCCTCCTACCTATAGACTACAAGCTGGGAAACCAAAGCTAACCTGCGCAACATCTGGAGACAAACGGTAATTAAAGTCTGACCATTAGCAAAAGGTTCATCGCAGAACCAAACGACTATTCAGGAAGGCTTGTCAACAAAATTCAACTGACCAGCAACACAATGCACCGACCTTCACTTGCGACGTCTGCAACCTACAATGCAGATCGAAAATAGGCTTATTCAGTTACAGAAGATGATGTTTAACCACTTTTACAGCTGCAACCCCAGAGTCTTCTCGGATGCCAACAACATATTTTTAGCCTTTGAAATGTTAAGGTCAGAAAGCATCTGTTGTCTTTGTGATAATTATATTTTGTTCTTGTTGAATTTTACATCAAGTGGCTTCACATCTTGTCTGGAAAGATTTGTATAACAAAATAATTAGGGTTCTGAATGTTTTGAGATGAGGATTGGTTATTTGGATTATTTGGATTCTTCGGACTATTGTTTTCATCAACGAACGGAGGCACGCGACAATCGTGAAGTAAATAATGTCTTCCATTCGAAATTCCGTCCAAATTCTTGATTTGGATAGAAACATTCCCGAGTTCGACTAGATACACCTGAACAATGTCGGAAGTTGCATCGACCGAAATTTTGTGAAAATAACACTCAAGCTGAGAACAGTAGTCTGATGAATCCAAACAATACGAATAATCAAAACTTTCAGAAAAATAATTGTTTTGTTATACAAATATTTCCAGATAAGATGTGAAGTTAATTTTTTTATTTCATTATTTGGACTATTATCCTCATCTTCAAGCTGCTGTTCTCACGACGTTTCAACCAATTATTCCTGTGGCCTTCGTCAGGTAAACCGCGATGGGATAGGAATGTCGAATCCTCCAACTACATCCACAGCAATTGCTGTCTTCAATAGCTGTTGTCATCTCCCCACGGTTTGGTCAACTAATCCTCTGACCGGTTTTGGGATCGAAACCGCTACCTCTAGCCCCACGCTCACCTGGTATTGTAGATATTCTGCATATCTATCCACTGCACTACGAGCCCCAAGGGGCAATCAAGTTTTCATTTTTTGGTCTTATCAATCCATGGAATTATTTTGGAGATGAGTACATTGTATAATTTTTATTTAATTAGTATCCCCATCTTCTAGTTGTTGCTGTAGATGTAGCGGGAGAATTCGACATTCCTCTCCTTATACTTTATTTAAATTAGTAAAAAAAATCCGGAATGTGTATATTTGAGCAACATTTTTTCATCCATATATGTTTTATTAAACAGCAGTGCTTATTTTTGTTTCTGATCCTTTTCGAGTTGTCAGACTTATGATCTAATGTTCTACTTAATTGTGGACAAAAACCAGTCATATCTGCAAAAATTTTCGCCTCACATGAGCCTTTATCAGACATGTAACGAGTTATTAAATTAAAATTGGTGGATTTATTGAAAAAGTTGATTAGAATCGTTCCAAATGCATTTTACTATACCCTTTCTCCCCTCCTATCGAGCTTGTTTGATGGTAAGTATATTTGTTCGAATAAACAACCTTAGATTAAGTGGATGTACAGGTTGCAATTTGAGACTGCACAGATGACAATTTTTTAATTAATGTTTCTGAAATTTTTGTAGGAGTGTCATGTGCTACTAGATATTAGTAAATGAAGCTACTGTAGGAAGACGACGAAAAATTCTAGTTAGTCTAGTTATGCCAATACATGCATTGTTTGTAGAGACACATTCTTAAGTATTTGAACACATGACGTTGCTAGCTTTTAGAAATTTTTTATCGGACAACGTGTATTAGAAAGTTATCTGTTTGTGATTTTTTTATGATATATTATAAATCGCTGTTAATATCTTTTTTTAAAATGGGGAAATGTGTTATTATTATTACTATTATTATTATTATTATTATTATTATTTATTATTATTATTATTATTATTTTATTATTATTATTATTATTATTTTATTATTATTATTATTATTATTTTATTATTCTTCAGCTTCTTCTTATTTTATTATTATTAATGCTTTATTATTATTATTTTATTATTATTATTATTATTATTATTTAATATTATTTTATTATTAATATTATTATTTTATTATTTTTTTATTATTATTATTATTTTATTATTTGATTTATATTTATTTTGTTCTAATGGATCAGCAAAGACACAAATAGAAATTGTTATTGTTGTTTAATTAACATATTTTATCAAATAATAATTAAAAAAAGTGTACGTACCCGTGTCGCCATTCTCGGAACATATGACAGCCGGATACGGTATGCCACAGGAGCCATAATGGATCTCCTTCTCACATTGCTGTATAGAGAGACTACCCCTTCCCTCGCAGTGGAGACGTGTGATTTGCAGCTGCTCTTCAGATTTGGTCGGCGGTAGATGCAGCCTCATACCAAACGCAAAGCCGAGATCCCTGCATGCCAACACGGCCATTTCCTCGTTGAAATTCGCCTCACACACCTCCAAGAAGCCGTCGTTCCCACTATACAGCAGCATTCGGCCAAAGGTTTCGTTCGGGTAAAGACGCACTGAAAAGAGAAATATAATAACATAAAAATAAAAACATAGTTTAAAATAACGAAAATATCTTTAAAACTGCTACTACTGTTATTACATGATTGAAATTGATAACTACTAATACTAAGTAACTCATAACAAATAATAATAATAATAAATAATAATAATAAAAAATAATAATAAATAATAATAATAAATAATAATAATAAAAAAAAAAAATAATAATAATAATAAATAATAATAATAAAAAAAAATAATAATAAATAATAATAATAAAAAAAAATAATAATAAATAATAATAATAAAAAATAATAATAATAAATAATAATAAATAATAATAATAAAAAATAATAATAATAATAATAATAATAATAATAATAATAATAATAATAATAATGGCCTTCATTAAATCTCGAGAGACAATGTATACTATCGCTTGTATTGTGTGAAATTGTAAAACAAGCGTTGCATAGTCTCCAACGAGGCATCTCCTGAATCGACACTGCTTGATTCCGAGAGCAAGGAAAAGTCCAGGACGATTTAAAATAATGCCAAAATAAATGGAAAGTATATACAGCACTTGTTCTTCCATAATGGTGAGCCATTTTAGTTTCTTTTCAAATTTATTTCAGACGACAGCGGTTGCGTTGTTATACTTGCTATTTGCTTTCTAATTTTCTAATTTCCCTAAACACATGCAATCGTTTTGCGTGACTATATATATATATATATATATATATATATATATATATATATATATATATATATATATATATATATATATATATATATATATAAAAGAAAAACAGTCAGGAAATGTTAAGTTAAGAGTAAATATAAATATTAATATTTATATAGTAATCCCCACGGAATAAAAAAAGTTCAATGCAACTAGGATAGAAAAGAAAAAAAATTACAGACTGCAAAAGTATATTTTACATTAATTTATTGTTCGGTACGATACTAAAAAAATATTGGATTTCTTTAATCCGTGGAGTTTCATCAGAGGAAAGATATTACCAAAGGAATATTATAGGTAAGCTATGAATTTGTTAATTGTTTTTATACAGACTTGAAATTTGATATATAAGAGTTTAGAAGGTGTGGAACAAATTTGCATTGGTATTTGAACCGGTTAAAATGGCTGCTAAGAGGTCTAAATTTAAAAATTAAAATTTCGCTGGCGTAAGCAGACTTAAATAGTATCTTTTACGCATGCGCAAATATACATTTTTACCTTTAATTGTCTTCGTTTTCAAAGATTTGCTATCTATTTGACCTTAGCTCATATATTAGCGAATACCATTTGTGACATAACTGTTTTGGTTTCAATTGGAGCCGTTCGCACCTAAGTCATGTTTAAAACCAAAACTTTTGAAATCATTGGATATAATAATTAGAAGAGAATTGGTTCTATAATATTAAATACAAAATCTCCATTAATTAAAATATATTTAAGCCTATTTTATGACTGGACTAGCGAGGAGTACCCGGCGTTGCCCGGGTGTTTGGAGGTGTGTGTGTAAACTCCGGGGATGGGAGGTTAAAAAAAGTAAATATGAGGATCGAACCCGAACCGTTGAGGCAAAGTTGTAAATTAAAGTGTGAAAAAAAAGTGCGACGTTAACCATTGCCCCACCGCGAGATGCTAACGGAAACACGTTTGAATTTATTTAATTACTTGGATTTGGCAGGTGCCCGTTTAAATTGAGTTAATGAGGTCAAGTTTGACTGCGGGATAGTATTTTCCCAAGATGTTATAGGAAAAAGACTAACCCACATGCGGCGAGCGACAAATGTTGAATATTTATCTTCCCGAAATCGAACAATTTAAATAGACAGGTGAGCTTCGTTGTTAACTGTGAGATATTACGATTTATATGTGATATAAAAAGTTTTAAAAAGTTGTTAGGGGAGCGACCGCTTCTCTGAAAAAAGCCTTTTGTAGACATACAGAAAAAGCGAACACACATACATACATTTTCGCTTTTATATTTATAGATAACGCTGGGCGGCTTGCTAGTATATACTAATCACGAAACGTTTTAACACTTTTCGTTTAATAAAAAACCACGTATGCAAGAGTTTGAAATAGTCGCGCAAAATCGTAATCAATTTCAGACAACAAACTTAATAGTTTGAACTGCGACACTGAAGAGTTTTGAAGGAAATTAAAAATTAACGTTAATTGTTTCTAGATGGATTTCTAACAATTCCAGATAATTTGGCGGCAACAATGTCTGAAACTATGGAAGAAATACAACAGATCTTCGTATTTTTGTATTCTTCGAACAATTGTTCTTGTCTTGAGTGCTTTTGTTTCACAACGTTTCGGTTGATGTAACCTCCGACCGTCTACAAGCATATCTTGTCGAACTCGGGAATATATCTGCCAAAATTGGAAATCTGTCAGGATTTTGGAACGGAATCCTTTATTTATTCCACAGGAATAACATGCTCTCGTTTCGAAAGATATGCCTAGTTAAATTTCCTTAGTAATCCGCAATGTTTTGAATGGCTCCCGCACTGAAAATTTAACCTTTAACCCCTAAAAGAATGTAGCTTAACAACTAAATTTACCAAACGCTTTAAACACGACACCACAGGTCTTGCAGAAGATACGAAGAATCAATTCTTATCAAAAAAATTCAGAGTTTAAATATTTGTCTTACAACTAAGATTTGTCAAAACAATGATTTTTATATCTATAAATATTTAATAAAAAAATTAACAGTATTTAGACTCCCAACAAACAAATTATGTTTCTCTAGAAAACATGCAAACATTTTTATTTTGAATTATAAACAGTAATCGTTTAGAATTAGGATAATACCGCGGTGTTCAACTAAATTTACATCGAAAACTTAATGTTATATGAAAAAAAAAAAGAAAAAGAAAAAATAAGTATATCATGTGGCTAAACAATTTTGCCGACTTTTAATATTGTTTCATAAAAATATCTCCAGAAAATGCATGAAGCCACTTGATGTAAGGAGCTACAAAAAGAACAATTCTTCCCATTTGCCAACAATCATCGTTCATGGAATGTTGGGATTTAAAGAACAAAATGAAAAACGGGAGTTACAAAACTGTCGAAAGTAAACCCAACGTCTTCTTACGGCACATTTATACAAAATAAATAGTAAGTTTCCAAAATGATTTGTTTCCGATCTTTATAGATTTCACTCATTTCGCATTTTATTTTCCCTGTTGTGAACTTATTTAAAATCTGTTGTTAAACAAATTCTTTGTTTATTAAGTTTTTACTTATGTATATGCAGCATGGACATCATAAGCGTTTATAATAAGCATGTTATTTTAATGCCTGGAACATGAATGAAAAAACATTCATACTTTTTGCTTGTTGGATGGTTGGTTGGTTGTTTGTTTTTGTTTTACGGCATATCAACCCATTTCGGGGTATTTAATGCCGAATCCAGTGATTTTGAAGAATTTTTTTTTAATAGAATATTTTTGTTGTTTTCAAGTCGGTTTCTATTCAACCCATAGTTGGGACCCTAACAGGTACTACCACTCCGGATCAGAGTGGGCCTGGGAGCAATGGTAATTAAAGGGTGGCTCCACACTCCCCAAAGCTCGCAAGTTGGGGCCTCACCACTGGATATAGTTAAAGATCATATCCAGGACCCTCATTGAGGGACTTTTACCCTCTGCAGGGGGACAGTCGGTATATTCTAATGCTCTACCGACAGGGCCGTTTGTTGGATGAGTTTAAACTGAACACAAATTTTATCTGTTCATCTCGAAATATGTGTACATCATTTGAAAAAAAAAAGAACTGAGCGAAATTTATTATCAAACTTTTCCTTCTTAAAATGAGAAACTTCATTGTGATCTGGAAGATTTGTTAATTTAAACGATCACTTATAGAATATGGCTGAATCACCTTTAAGTTTAACATGTCAGTAATTCACCTCGCAATTCATAAACACACAAAGTGTTATATTACAATTCATATACATACAAAATGTTATATTACATTTAAATCAGTGATGAATGTGATGAAAGTTGATAAAATGAGTAATCCATGGCAGCAGACAAATAACCAGGGTTGTGGAGTCGAAGTCGGGAGTCGGAGTCGAAATCAAAGATGATATCAAAGGCGTCGGAGTTTGTCGGAGTCGGTATCCTAGGAATTCTAGAGGTCTGAGCGGGAGTAGGAGTCGGACTTTTATTATCCGACTCCGCAACCCTGCCATTAACTACCAGGAACTTTCAATTGGCCTTTTTTTTACGTAACTTGGCTAGAAAAAAAAAAGCGCCCTTTTGACCGAATAATGACGTATGATAAAAAGTGGGTAATGTACTCAGATCCCAACAGAGGAAATAACTTATCCCTAGCTGATCCTGTTTTATAAACCCGAATGACAGTATTATAATAAATAAATATACCTATCTCAAATGATTCACAATAAAATAATATATAATACCATTCAGTACAAACTCGACGATGGAAGACCAGATGAGAAGAAAATAACAAACTTGGATTTATGAGACCAAGAATCTAACATTGATCCCTATTCATGGGCCCGGAGCGCAGTGGATAGAGGCGTTCAATCTCTACGGTTCTAGGTGAGCATTGTCTGAAGATAGCGGTTTCAATCCTACCCAAAGTAGGCCAGAGGATTACTTGGCCAAAATGTGGTGAGACAACAACAACAGCAACTGTGAAGGATACAGTTAAGAGACTCAGCATTCCTATCCCGTCGCTGGTTACCATACGAAGAAGGCCAGAGGATGAGTTGGCCGAAACGAAGTCAAACAACAACACTTATGAAGATGAGGATAACCGTCGTAAATAAATAAATGTACTAGAAAATTTTACAACACAATTGATAAAATTTTTAAAGCATACTAAATGGGAAATAGAAAACATACAAATATGTGATCAACTGGACATGTAAATGGAAAACACACAAAAAAAAAACAACAACCAAAAAACACAAAACACAAAACAACATATGGGTCAACCAGATCAGAATGTCTGAATATATAGACTTTCTGACAAAAAATACACCAAATATTGATGTTATTGATTTATTTCCTTTTTATTTTATAACGCTATCGCTTAAGCGGAACCCCGGTGCTTCATCAGTGTGGCTTGACCCAAGAAAGTAAGCAACAAGGCAAACTAATTACCATAATACCCACGAGCCCTGATTATATTAGCAATACATCCACTGGTGAATATCAGGGTTGGTACATGTGTGTGTTTAACGGGACGATTGATGACGCAATAACCACGCGAAAATGACAAATAAATAATTGTTTAGATTAAAAATATTTTCGTCCAAAAAGGGGAAAATCTTAAGTTGTTTTGATGTGTGCGTTTGGTTTCATTTCGAATTTAATTCTGAGCAAAGCAAAAAGGTGAAAGCCAGTCGACTTTTTATCAGTTAAAATTTTGCAAAACTCAATCATGTTCTGCGAAATAAAAAATAAAAATAATTTTCCTCTATGAAACAACCAAATTAAACACTGCAGAATAAATAATGGAAGATATAAAAAAAACTGACGCATAACTAAAAAAATTACCAATAAAAGGGTTGATATGCCGTAAAACAAAACAACCAAACCAAACCACACATGAATAAATATTTGAAAATATAAAGAATTTGAAGAAAATAAAACTTTTTACCAAATCACTGAATTCAGTATCAAACAACCCGAAATTCAGCATCAAATAACCCGAAAAGGCTTAATATGCCGTAAAAAATAACACAATAAACGTTAAAAATAAATATTTGAAGATATAAAGAATTAGAAACATGTGTCCTATCTCCAAAATTACTGAATTTAGCATTTAATAATTAGAAATAAAGTTGATACAAAAACAAAAACAAAAAAAACCCTAAAAAAACAAAACAAAACAAAAACAAAAAAACAAAAAACAAACAAGCAAACACAAAAAACTAAACAAAATGAAACAAAATAAAAACTAAAAATTTGATAGGAGAAATACTGGCGAACACAAAAAAGCTTCTTTCTGGATAATGCACAACACTATGTTGCTAACAATCTATAGTCAAGACTTAGAAACTAAATGGTGTAAATGATACATATTTTCAAGATTCAGCACCCGCGTTCCTTTAGCTGATTATTTCAAAATGATGTTAGATGTCTTAAAAGCTAAAGAATCTACATTAGTAAACTGTTGGAGGTAAGTAACATATCTTAAAACATCTTTTAGTAAGTCAATATAGATTAAAATTAAAAAAAAATGTTTCACATTTTGACAATAGCGATTTGACATCAAATAATAAATATTCCACAAATTTCAGTTTATTTATTATTTTGACTATTTTAAAGTTAGGACAACTTCAATTTATAAAAAGTTAAATATAAGATCTGCATTGGATTTCATCTATTATACAAGGTGCCTTAAACAGGTTTCTAGACATTTTAGTATAAACATTTTATTGTTACTAAACACATAAAACTCTAGTCCATTTCGAAGTAATCTCCCCCGGTTGCAATGCATTTATTGTACCGTTCCAACAACTTCTGGAAGGCCCCTTGGAAGTCTTGCGTGAGCGTGTCAATGATCTCTTGTCACAGCCTATATTATCTCCTAGATTGTCTCAGAACGACATGCTCTAATATTTTCCTTGAGTTTAGGGAATGGCCAAAAGTCACAGGAAGCAAGGTCTGGCTAAAAGGAGAGTGATGAACTGTCTTGATGCTCATATTTGTCCAATAGTCTGTAACAAGGATGGAAAACCTTTGAAGCAAACTTCTCGCCAATCTTCCGCATCTCCTCAATTCCCCGAGAATAATTGTGTGCACAGTTCCCACACTGACATCAAACTGTGCACTTATTGCCTCTACTTATTGCTTTACAAATGAAATTCTTTATTTGGCCAGTCAACTCTGGTGTTCTGACTTTCTAACTCCACTCGCACCTCTCATCATCTCTCATAGATACTATGCGTTCCTTCAATCTATTATGCCACTCAAAAACTGATGCTCGATTCATGCTAGATGGTCCAAAAGCAGTCTGAAACATTCCATACGTTTCTGCGTTTTTTTTTGTTTCAAGTTTAAAACAGAATTTTATTGCATATCATTCTTCTAAAGTATTCTCACATCAAGGTTGCATTGTTGAAATCCACAAGCTGTAAATCAGGCTTTTGTATCTATTTACTGTGCCTCCCCACGGGACAGAGTTAGACACCAGGGTCGTTTTTTAACGTGGAGAAAAGGTACAAAAATAAAAATTGTCTCAGTCGTGAAGGATTTCTCCTCCACCGAAAGAGAACAAGAAATAGAAGTGCAGCATCTGAAGAACAGATGGTATTTATTTGCTCCCCCACCGAGCAAATAAGGCACAAGGCCGATTTTTAATGTGAGGAGTGAAGGGGAAATGGGGACCAACTCCCCGGGGAGTAGGGGAGCTGGATAGTGACAATTGGTATGAAGGGTTGCCCCTACATTGACCAAGGTCTTATCTGTGGGGTCGCCCCCACATAGGGTCTTTACTTGCAGTATCTGCCGGAACAGATGGTATTTATTTGCTCCCCCACCGAGCAAATTAGGCACAAGGCCGATTTTTAATGTGAGGAGTGAAGTGAGGGGGAAGGGGTAAAGGGGACCAGCTCCCGAGAGGTGGGAAATGGGAGCTGGTTAATGGTCAGGCATGTGGGGTTGCTCTCACATCTGGTCTTTGCTAGTCATAGCTAGTCATAGCTTGCAGCATCTGCCGGAACAGATGGTATTTATTTGCTCCCCCACCGAGCAAATTAGGCACAAGGCCGATTTTTAATGTGAGGAGTGAAGGGAGGGGGAAGGGAAAAAGGGGACCAGCTCCCGAGAGGCGGGAAATGGGAGCCGGCTAAAGGTCAGGCATGTGGGGTTGCCCCCACATGTGGTCCCCGCTAGTCACAGCCAGCCACAGCCTGCAGCATCTGCCGGAACAGATGGTATTTATTTGCTCCCCCACTGAGCAAATTAGGCACAAGGCCGTTTTTAATGTGAGGTAAAAACCAGCTCCCCTAAAAGTAGGCAAAAAGGGGGCACTCTGGTTACCAAAAATAATAATTGTCCCAGTATAGAGGGTTTCCCCTCCATTGACTGGTACAAATTATCTTAAGTGCAGCATCTGCCGGAACAGATGGTATTTATTTGCTCCCCCACCGAGCAAATTAGGCACAAGGCCGATTTTTAATGTGAGGAGTGAAGGGAGGGGAAAGGGAAAGGGGGGACCAGCTCCCGAGAGGTGGGAAATGGGAGCTGGTTAAAGGTCAGGCATGTGGGGTTGCCCCCACATCTGGTCTTTGCTAGTCATAGCTAGTCATAGCTAGTCATAGCTTGCAGCATCTGCCGGATCAGATACTACACTTTGATCTTGTCCCGAAGGCCAAGTAAATTGTAGGCTTTTGTAGAGTGTATTTCTATTCCTGTTGTAGCTGTTCATTTTAATTTGAAATCATAAAGATTAGCCAGACATCTCATAAGATGTACAACAATAATAAACTGAATTTTCAATAGTCTATACCAATTTAAAAATCTGTACAAAAAAAGTCCGGAAACTTATTGAAGTCACCCTGTAACTTGATTTTACTCCTTGCAAGATGACATAAAAGCGGTAGAAAAGTGTTCTGTTCGATGATTTCATTATACTCGCTAGTCCTGAATAAGATTCGAAAGAGCCACGAACAAACTAATAATTCGTCTATTCGTCTGTTCTCGGATGAAGTCTTTTCTCTTTTATCTTTTAATAGCTGGTTGCCCGGCGTTGCCCGGTCGTACAATATGCTTAACCATATTTTCATTCATGCAGATTGCGTACGTATTATTATAATATCAATTCTCTATTAATTTGAATATATTAAAAGGAATAAATAATTTGCCTGGTGCACTAATTCGCAAAATAAATATATAAATAAATAATTATGATAAAGCTGCTCATCAAATATCTGTCTGTCTTTGTTTACAATATCACATCAGCTGATATTTGGGTTTAACGATTTTAAACATAATCTTTTTCCCTTATAGATAAAAAGCAGAAATTTTACACGGGAATATATTACGTTACACCGTTATCTATAAGAGAAGATTAAATATTAAAAAGAAACGAATATTTTCGATTTTCGATACTTATCGGACGAATTTCTGTACAAAACATATCTAAGAACACTGCCAGCCATATAAATTACATTTGTGTGACATTTGCAAACGATAGGCTCAGCCGTTTCGGAACCTATAAGGAAGGGACTCTCGCACACACAAAGTGAGTTTTATATAATAGATAGATAGATAGATAGATAGATAGATATTTCATTGGTAAAGCAGTTTCCTAAAGTTGATGGGGACTCGGTTGGTTCCACGTATTAACATAACTCCAAAGGTTTGACCAAATAAACAAAAAACTCATTTTATGACGTGCGTTCATGCAATCATATTGACAGTGTGTAAACACACACACACTCGTGTACACATAAAATATATGTTCTTCATATTTAATTTGTAACATTGATCGTAATGGACGTTTAGCGCTTCGAAAATGTTATGCTCACATACGGATGTTTTTGTTAGGTGGGTAGGATCAAAAAGAGCCCGCAACTATATGAGCACAAAGGCGAAGGCCAACAGATATGTAAACATCTTCTGACGCAATTACGCGCTAATAAAGCACTGTCAAAAATGTCTCGTGAGAGAAACAGATTTCTTTCTGACAGTGATTTCACGAACCATCATGTCATATTTTCAGAGATGTCATCGCGATGGTTGTAGCCAGAAAGGTCATATCTATTAATAAGTTTTTGTTAAAAATTCTTAATGTCAAATATGACTTCATATTTTTCTTTTTTTCACCCCAAAACAAGGAATATTGAAATCGGTATATAAGGGCTGCTGCGAATTAAAGGCCAGATTAATAGATTAAATTCTTAGTGTAGATTTGTGCCCAAACTTTGCTATACATTTGAAGATTCTAGTTTTCTATATTTGCCATTAGCTTTGACATCACGATTAGAAAGTTGTGCAACGAGAAATTCGTTAACATTACATTTAAATTTCTGTATGTTTATAGTAAACGGAGAAGGTAGGGAATTTAAAAAAGGAATCATATTCTGATTTTCATATTTGCCCTTGTAGGTGTATGTTGAGCAAAAAACCATTGGGTTTAGCATCATAAGTCCAGAGTTAAACAGCGATTTATTTATTTATTTGCCGACTGTTATCCTCATCTTCAGAGTTGTTGTTGTTTTACCGCGTCCCCTGGAATACTTCATGTTTATGGCCGCGACGAGATAGGAATACTTAGTCTCGTAACTCTAGCCCCAGTAATTACTGCCTTCCATAGTTGTTGTTTTCCCACCTGAATTAATCGAAACATGGTGAAACAACAACGATGAAGATGAGGATAACCGTCTGCAATAAAATAAAATAAATAAATAAATTAAATAAATAAAATAAATAAATTAAATAAATAAATTAAATAAATAAATAAATTACATAAATAAATTAAATAAATAAATTAATAAATTAAATAAATAAATTAAATAAATAAATTAATAAATTAAATAAATAAATTAAATAAATAAATAAATAAATTAAATAAATTAAATTAAATAAAAAAATTAAATAAATAAATTAATAAATTAAATAAATAAATAAATAAAATAAATACATTAAGTAAATAAATAAATAAATTAATTTTTTAAATAAATAAATATAATAAATAAAATAAATAAATAAATTAAATAAATAAATAAATTAAATAAATAAATTAAATAAATAAATTAAATAAATACATTAATTACATAGATAAATAAATTAAATAAATAGATTAATTACATAACTCAATAAATAAATAAATTGATTAATTAAATAAATAAATACATTAAATAAATAAATTAAATAAATAAATAAATTAAATAAACAAATAAAGAAATAAATAAATTAAATAAATTAAATAAATAAATAAATAAAATAAATAAATAAATTAATTAAATAAATAAATAAATAAATTAAATAAATAAATAATTAAATAAATAAATTAAATAAATAAATATACAAATTACCCATCTCAAAGAATTCCAACAAAAAATAATATTGCGATATATTTGTTCATAATATATTTAAATTGATGCTTATTGGTGCGATAGGGAGAGCAGGAAAGGAATTCCAAAAGTAATTAGTTCAAGGAAAGAATATATTACAAGAGAAATAATCTGAGGACTTCTCCGGTGAAAAAAAAGTGGAATTATGTTGGGTTATTCGGAGAACAAGTTGATAATCCTTCCGTACCTGACCCCTGACAGAGTTGGCGTAGCGTTTTAGCAATATTTTTGCAACTTTTACATCTGACTCAATTCTCATCTAGTAAAAATCCTTTGGTGTCAATGAACTTTTCGACTTCAATTTACAAACATTGATTACCCCTCCGACTGCAAGTCTCGTCATATACTTGCCATAGATTCCTCCAAAGACCCAAGGAATGTCAATTGAAATACTTGTCAAGAAAGGCACAGAGATACAACATTGCTGCGATGGGACAGTGGTTGAAGCTTAGCAGACAAAGTAGAGCCTATTAGAATGAAGACTTTTTATGGACCCAAGATAGAGAGACTAGTAATAGATTTGGATATTAATTAGGTAAGAATTAATGTATCGCAATCGAGAATAATAGATCTAACATTTTATTTTCATTTAAAGAAGTTCGGATTCAGTTATGGAATATCATCGCAGAAACAAGAACAAAAACGTAAACCGTATTTTAAAGAAATCCTAAAACAAATTGTCGACACCGACATTGGTCGCAACCGACTCCTCGTTGATCGCCAATCAATTATACTTAATAACCTGCTTTATTATTGGTAAAAATATTTAATGCATTCGGTGAGCGTTTTGAATATTATTGGCATAAAGCAAGGAAGGCTGTGAAAATAACAGGCAGTCGCCGGACAATGCGGCTCTCAGTATTGACCTCTTGGGGTTCTAAGCGCAATATTTTCCGGCAGAAAATATGATGGCGCCGCGATTATATATATAAGTAAAATTGTCTTTGTGTGTGTGTGTGTGTGTGTGTGTACATTTCCCCACCAAACTACTCTGTCAATCTTAAGACTCAAGATTCGCCATAAGGGGTATTGAGATTTGGGATAACTTTTTTAATCGGTTTCGGCCAGAAATTTGCCTGTTAAGGGGTCAAAGTTCAACGATTTGACCTTGAAACTCTACCAAACTCCGCCAGTTTTGGGGTTGAATTTTTAAAAGTTTTATTTGCTTTGAGTCCAAAACAATAAATGTTAAGCAGTCAAAATTGGGGTTAAAGGTAAAAAAAATGACTTCTGCGGCTCTACCAAATTACTCAGCCATTTTTGGTTTAAACATTTGAAATCTTACAGGGAGTGTATTCATACATAGGGCAAGATTTTTAATCTTTTTTTGGGTGTAAATTTTGTTGCCAAGGAGTAAAAGTTCCAAAGATTTGACCTTTGCGATCATTATCAAAATATTTAGCCATATTTCGGTCTAAACATTTGAAATTTTAATTAAAAGGTATTCAGACATGCAGCGATCTTTTGAATCAGTTTTTGTGCGAAAATTTGGCTGCCAAGAGGTCAAAGTTGAAAGAGTTGACCTTTGCAGACTCTACCAAACTTCTCTTCCAAGTTTGAGTCTAAGTATTTGAAATTTTAGATGTAGGTTACCTGGACATGAGTCAAACTGTTTTATATACATATGCACATTAAGTTATGAACAGTACATTGGGCTCGAGCAAAGCCGGTCTGACCTATGTATATGTATATATATATATATATATATATATATATATATATATATACATACACGATGTTTTGGGAATTAAATTTTCAGAGGAAACGATCTTAAAAGTACACCACGTCTCAGCAATTGAACTTTGAAGTGGTAATAGCAGCAAAAACATCATCGACACTAATAGTAGCTGTTTTTTCCTAATTTTTCATCTGATAGACATTTTTTCCGCCATTTTGGTTAGATGATCACTGCAGACATTTTATGGATAGAATAAACGGTTTTATGTTTGCCATGGTGATAGGATGAATGTTGGGAAAATTATATTTGTTAACTGTATTAACTCTCAGGTATCCGAAATATACTCTGCTTGTCTTTTCTGAAGTTGAACTCGATAAGCATGACGTCACGTGCATCAGATAAGCAATGTAAAACTATTACTAGCAGAATGACCTGATGTTAGTAGTGTTAAATGATGGACATGACACAATATGATCTTTTTGCATTTTTTTTTTTTACATCTATTAATATTTAATTTAGCGGATAAGTTTGAAGGATGGACACAGATGTGACTGGGTGGCAGGAGGTACAATGGTATTAATTTAACAGAAAATTAAATGTTATGTGTTATTTTGGATATCTATTTCACAAATAAATTCCTATAATTCTTCCCATTCCAATGGCGTTATACGGAGCTCCATATTCGACAATGTATGTGGCATCAGTGACGTATAGATCCCAACTGAATCTAGCTTAAAAACTTTCCCATATCACATGATTAAGCCAACGAATTAACTATCCATTTCCGATAATCGTTCACTTACATAAACAACGATATGATAGTGTGTCTATGAGTGGACGCGATTCGTCAGGAATGGCATAAAAATTATGCTTCGACACTGTTCGCCCTAATATTAATAAATTACTGACATGATTTTCTTCAACACTAATATGAATAATTTTACTGACATAATTTTCGCCCTAATATAAATAAGTTATTGGCATAATTTGATAAGTTTATATCTATATAAATAAAAATTATCGAATTACGTCAGTAATTTATTTCCTTACATATAAATTGAACAAATTTATTTTGGCATCTCAAATGCTATAAAAACACACCATAAGTTGATTATTTTTTTTCCCTAGACTAAAGAATTTCTTCCTGAGGATTTTGTGTTTCCTGACTTGAATTTACAACATGTATAAAGTAATGCCGTTACATTATGAAAAAAGATTCATGATAGATTTCATAAACAAAAACGTACGAGCAATTTTTGCTGCTTGTTAGTAAGAAGTTTTTTTTTTTTACATCAAAGGGATGCATCAAAAGTTATCGAAGCACAATGGTTATGTTTTGTGTCATCTTACAGAGTCCAAGTGAGTTGTACAATGAATAATGGTTATTTCTTTTATTTAACACATGAAACACAGAATATTTCCATTTGGAATATAAGGGGACTGTAGGGAGTTGAGCAGTGAGATGTCTTTTCACATTATATTCAAACTTCAGTAAATTAGTACAGTCATGGAAGCAGGATACATGGAGAGAATTCCAAGGTCTAACAGTTCGAAGGAAGACACAATTAGAGAATACTGAAGGGGCTAAATTTTGCTGCTTGCCGAGTTAGTTGGGAGTATGTACCTGGAAGGGGCACACGTGCTATTGGTTCATTAGAGGACATTTAATTCAAGTACTTGTAAAACGGGCACAGTGCTGAACAATTGCAGCACTGGGACAGAGGTTACTTAGCCGATAGTGCAGGAGTTATAACATTTGATACTCTTTTATTTGTCCTATGTGAGAACGAGGAGCTAGTGGTAGATGCACCAGCCAATATGCGGCAACGATACCCTAAATATGAGTGAATAGTGGGTTTGTAAACATATACAATATTTTCTAGTGTTAGTAAATTTCTAGAAAGGTAAAGAGAGCTCCCCTATATTTGCAGCAGATTAGGCATTGTCCTCAATTCATGTTGTATGTGAATGTTAAGCCAACGAGTTTAAATGATGTGCTCTCAGGTATGGTGTTATTTGCTATGACAATCAATGGCCAGGAAGGTTTTTTGTTGTAATTGTTAAAGGAAAGAAGTGTAATCTTAGTAGCATTGTTATATTATAAACGCTTTTTCTAAGAATTCGAAACACAACAACTATTGGTGTAAGCAACAGTCCGTTTTTTATTTCTCCTGTTGTTCTTGCTTATGGTAGATAGAGAGAGAGAGAGAGAGAGAGTGGGAGAGCGACAGAGAGAATTGTCGTAGCGTCTACTTGGTTGACAATCAAATCTCCAACTGCAATCTTTTTCCTTCTGTCACTTTTTCCTGTCAATCTTTTCAAAACATCCACATAACCAGATTCCTTTCTGTTACATTTTTCATAACAATAACAAGGTCTGTTTATATTTGTGAGAAATATTGAAATAATTCCCGTTCAGCTTGTCAATTTCTGACATTTCATCCGCAGACGCGTGCCACATTTTAATTCATGAACATACATATATGTATATACACCTATACACACACACACACACACACACACACACACACACACACACATATATATATATATATATACTAGCATGTCAACCCGGCTCAGACCGGGTCATTCGTGTAACAGGATTAAATGTAATAAACCATGGCAGGTGCTCGTCTGAACTCCAATCTCTGGTCCCCCCTCGCCAATCTTTCACGAAAAACACCCGTCTAGCTGAATCCACTGTGAAAAATTTCCCCCACTCTTTATCTGTGCCGAAATCAAAACGCGGATTCCATGAACAAAGCTTCTTTCTTAGAACTACACGCATGTGGAACTCTGTTCCGTCTGCCTGCTTCCCACCGGACTACAACTTGGATGTCTTCAAGTCCAACGTTAACAAATTCCTAATGAACCGCCCCCTTAAGTAAGCACTTCATCAAATCTCCACACTAACGTAATGTACTTGCAATAACCCTTATCCCTGAGTTGCTTCCGGGCCTTGATAAGTGGTGATCACTGTGTAAAAAAAAAAAAAAAATCCCACTTAGGACCCCATTCCATTATCGACTGAATGTTGTTTTCTAGGGTTTCTGCCTTTGTCTTCGATATGTGTACAATGTTTTTTTTTCGTCATTTCTATTATAGAGTCATCACCAAATATACCCATCTCAGACACAATTTTATCAGGGATGCCACTTATAAATACAAGGAATAATTATTGGGTCATCTAAATAAATCAATTAGCAAATTGTGAATCCATAATCCTCCAATCGTTTATTAATAAAGTACCAGTTAGTAATGAATCATTGTATTTAAATGTTTTAAAACGAACTTCTTAATATACTCAGTCATGGATATGTGACTACATTAAGATGAACTAATTTGCATATTGCTTTAAAAAAAAACGAACGTCGATTAATTAACTATTGATTTTTTAAAAATGTTTTACTTATTAGATGATTTGTTTCATTAAATAATTACGTTTAAGTATATTTATTCATAATTTCTACATTCTGTATAATTGCGTTGAATTTAAGATGAAGACATTTTAGCATATAAATTATCTTGTCCGTATGTGTACTAAAAATCCCTACTAAACCCTGTTTAGCATATTTGGTCTACAAACATGTAATATATATATATATATATATATATATATATATATATATATATTTATTTTTTTACTATAATAATTATATATATACATATATATATATTTGTAGTGATCGACATACATACCTGTTTCGTTGTATCACAACTCATCAGTGCCGCTAGACTCCTCCCAAGCCAAGGATTGAACCTAGAACCGTCGCGTTGACAGTCGGCAGTTCTCCCACTCGACCACGGAAGCGATGACCGCAAACAACTTGTCCGAATGTCTATTTTAACAAACATCCGTCCACCACTTTTACAGTGCTCAAACCGTCTGTTTGTAAACAAACCGTGAGCTTCGCATTTTCAGCCAATAAAGTAGCGGGTGAGATTATTTACGACCGTGCTCTACCCAAAGAGGGGGGCTTAAAATATATTTGTAGTCATCGACATACAGTACTGTTTCGTTGTATCACAACTCATCAGTGCCGCTATATATATATATATATATATAGGTAATTCGAACATGTGGCTCACTTTCTATTTGGTTTTGTGAAAATATCTGCTAAAGGGTAAAATTTGACAAGAAATATACATAAATCGGCAGAAGTAAATCGACTATCATCGAAGCATGCATACACATTTTTAACTTGAAGTCGCTTAATTTGAGCCTTTTCTTATCCATCCAGCGGTAGCTCAAACAGTAACGATGGTGACTGAAGCGTTAAATAACGACTAAGGCTGGAGTGCTGATGGTTTTGGTTTTTATTTCAGATGATGGCACCGAAGTTACCTTTTATAAACTTTTGAAATCATTACACTATATATTGGGCACAATATAATAATCAATAAAGGATCCGCATAATTAAAATGTCATATTGAAGCTTATAGAATATCTGTATGAATATAATTGCACGTAATAATTAAGGGAAAAATGATCATCCCATGAGAAAAACGAAAAAAGCTAATAGGGAATTAAAATGAATGTTTTAAAAAAGTTGTATTTTCTTTTTAAATAAATAGAAAAAAAGGTTTTAATATGAATATCAATACACACACACAAAAAGAAAACCCACATTTATAAGAGTATAGAAAAGAGTCTTTGTCTGTCTGATCGTCTGTCTGTCTGTCTGTCTGAAAGAGTGGTATCTATCAAAGTACTATATTAAGTGTTGGTCTACAGACTTGAATCTTGATATATGGGGTATTTGGACTTGTGAAACAAATTCATTTTTAGCCGGAACAAAGAGCTGATAAGGAGGTCAAATTTGAAAAATTGGAACTTAGCAAGCGGACGTCGACTTAATGTGTATCCTGTACGCATGCGCAAATATACATTCATATGTTTAATTGCATTAATTTGTAAAGTTTTGATATGCATGTGTTCTTCGATCAAATGGTAGCAAATACCGTTGTAGATTTAAAAGTTTTGGGTTCGATTTTAGCTGATGTCACTCAAGTTATTGATTCTTGTACGACTTTTGAAATTATTACAATACATATTGCGTCCAATATAATAATAATAATCAATTAAGAATTAGTTTTATAATACGAAATCTGCATGACTTAAAATACCATATTTAAGATTATTTTAAGGCTGGGCAAGATCGGGTGGCTTGCCAGTACTCTAAGAAAGTAAACCATAAACAGATAAAACCAACCAATATATGCATCTGTTTAAATAGGTATTTTATTGAAACATTTAATAATCACATATGGAGTGATATATCACAAAATATACTAAACAAAACTTATCGAAACATTGAAATAATTTCATTTATATTATTGATGCTTACTTGGTTGAGTAGACAGCTGTTAGTTAAGATAACCTTATTCCTTGTGAATCTAAAATATGATCGAAGAAATACGAGTATGACCTTATACCCGGGAAACAGAAATCCAAATAAAATAAAGCTGTTAAACCAATTTTACGAACTCCAAACGCGAAAAACATTGTTGAGGAGGACATGTTTCGTTCAAGACTATTTTGTGAATCCCTACGGTGGGAAATGAAGCAGTAGTGGATTGAGAAACGTCCAATATCTGACATCGATTTATAGAATATGCATACACGAGGTCAAAGCGACCACTGGCAGTGCAGTAACTGGGTTAAAGGTTTGTATTGAAACCATCAATCAAATTGGTTTGAATCTTTCTTCCAAGAAGACACCGAAAGAGTAAACCTTGCAATAGAACTGATTGTTCGCTCTCAATCATGATAGCACGATACATAACCCCAGTGTTTCATATTGAATTGTAAAAATAACTTTTAAACAAAATGTTAGTTTAAATCTTATTGCATATAACCTTAAAATATTTTTAATATCAGTTTTTAATTTGAACGTTTTATACAACTTTGTGGAATTACAATAGATTTTTATGGAATTTTTTTCAAAGTGCGAAGAAGAACAGCTGATACCTATCACAAAGTCAGACATGCCTATTCATTTTGAATTATTAATTTTGAATTATTAATTTTGAATTATTAATTTTGAATTATTAATTTTGAATTATTAATTTTGAATTATTAATGTTGAATTATTCATTTTGAATTATTCATTTTGAATTATTCATTTTGAATTATTAATTTTGAATTATTTATTTTGAATTATTTATTTTGAATTATTCATTTTGAATTATTCATTTTGAATTATTAATTTTGAATTATTAATTTTGAATTATTCATTTTGAAAAGACTAATGCTATCAGTAGGAAGAAAACAATCAACAGGAAGGGAATTACACAAACCTGCATTCTTTAAACGATAGGAAGCTGTATTACAAGGATGTACCAGCACGACGAATTAAAGCAGACTAATAGAACAAAACTAACCAAACCGCAGTGGAGGTAGAGATCAAAGGACGAAAATGGAATTGGATTGCCCACACCTTGCGGAAGACTGCATCACACATCACCAGGCAGGCCCTTGAATGGAAGCCGCAAAGTAAGCGTAAAATTGGTCGCTTGAGGCAAACATGGAAAAGAAGCATTGACGCTAAGACCAGGGCTGCCAGAATGATATGGGCCGAACTGAAGAGGACCAGCCAGAACCGGGTCCGTTGGAGGAGTGTCGTTGCGGCTCTATGTACCCCAAGGAATCAAGAGGCCTAAACCAACAGAACAAATAGTCCAACGAGTTGGAACAAAAGAAGCAGAGTATATTTTTTTATATTTATTTGAAGACTATTATTCTCATCTTTATAATCTTTGTTTCACGAAGTTTGGGCCAACAATTCCTCTGGCCTTCGCCATGTTGTTAACCGCAACGGGATAAGAATGCTGAATTTTTAACTGTATCTTCAGTAATTACTGCCTTCCATAATTGTTGTCGCTTCGCCACGTTTTGGCCAGCTAATCCTCTGGCCGGCTTTGGGTAGGATTTAAACCGTTATTTTCAGACAATGGTCACCTGGAACTGTAAAGATTCAACGTCTCAATCCTCTTCACTACGGGTCTCGAAGGGCGAGTTTAAACTCTACAGTTCCAGGTGAGCATTGTCTGAAGATAGCGGTTTCAATCCTCCCCAAAATCTGGCCAGAGGATTAGTTGGTCAAAATATGGTGAGACGACAACTATGGAAGGCAGTAATTACTGAATATACAGTTAAAAAAGAATCAACATTCCTATCCTGTTGCGGAAAAAAAACCTAACGAAGGCCAGAGGAATAGTTGGTCAAGACGTCGTAAAACAACAACTATAAAGATGAGGATGATAGTCTGCAAATTAAATAAATGAAAATAAACAAATTACTCATCTCAAAAGAATTCCAATAATTACATAATATAAACTGGTACTAGCAATAAGACATTGCGAAAGCTGCGGCAGAGAAGGTGAGTTCCCTCTATCGAAGATTTACAAGATATTGATGAATTAACTTCCCACTACCTGCTTCCATGGCTGTACTGATATGCAAAAGTTTAAATGTAACGTAAACCAACATCTTGTAAATCTTTCCTAAGCATAGTCTCAAATAGTAGCTACTTTACGTACAGTGGCTATATGCCTTGTTAGGGGATGAATGTGAGTAAAATAAAAAAACGCGTATGAGAAGAAGAAAGAGTGGGGATAATTCAATGACAGATATGTTACTAAACTTTATCAAAACCATTCAAAATGCTGCGTGTTGCCTTTGTGGTATCTTAAAATATTTTTTTTGTGTTATCCAGAATAATATCGGCTTTATCGAAACACTATCAGGCCGCTCGGCGTTGGCCAATTGTAAAACACGCTAAAATATGATATTTTAATTAATGCAGATTTGGTATTTATTATTATACTAACTTGATTAGCGTTGCCCGGGTGTTTAGAGGTGTATGTTGGTATGTTGAGCAAAAAATAAAAGTGGTAGTGGGCAGGAAGAAAAGTAGTGGGATGGAGAAAAGAACGTGAAAAAAAACCTTGCGTCTTAGCTGTTGCATCCATCGCCAAACTGGAAGTGACGTAGGTTTAAATTAAGGCTAGGCAATCGAAAAGAGAGGATGACTTTCGAAAATATCGGCGAAAAACGCGCCCCCTCTGTGTAAAAAAGTGTTCAATTGAGGGTTAAGAAATTAATGTTTTGGGTCAATTTTTCGATATTTGTCGTCCGAAGGATCAAGCTTCAAAATGATACTAATCTCGTGAAAATCCGTTGCCTCTGTCGGAAGTTTTAGGCATACATACATACATACATACATTTAAACAGACAGGTGAGATTTTTTATTATTATATAGTCCGGGTGTTTGGAGGTGTGTGTTGAGCAAAAAAAAAAGTAATGGTAAGCAGTCAGGCTCGAACCCGTGACGCGAAGGCGGAAAAGAAAGTGAAAGAAAATCTAACGCCTTTATCGATGTCACATAATGCGACCGGAAGTCAAAAACATTGAAATTAACCGAAGTCAATCCAAAGGTGACGATGACTTGCTAAAATGTCGGCGAAAATATCGACCCCTCCTTGTACAAAACGGCCGAGTTTAGGGTGAAAGCATGAAAAATTTTGGCCACTTTTTCGATATTTGTCGTCCGAGATGTCGAGCTTCAAAATGATACCAATCTTGTCAGAATCCGTCGCCTCTGTCGAAAGTTTTTGCAAAAGGTACAAACATACATACATACATACATTTAAACAGACAGCTGAGATTTATATTATAGACTAGCGGATACCCGGCGTTCAGTAGATGTTTGGAGGTGTGTGTTGAAAAAAAAATTGATAGTAAGCAGGCAGGCTTGAACCCGAAGCCTTGACGCGAATGCGGAAAAGAAAGTGAAAGAAAGCGTGACATTTTACCGCTCGGCCACGAAGGGGAAGAATTGGAGTCGGTCTAATTTAGCGATTAAATAGCTGACATGCAGAAAGTGAAAGTTAAGTAAATGACTTCAGGCAGGCGAAAAAATAAAATCACGCACTTGTTTCGCTGTAAGCCAGTTAATCTTTCAGTGGCAGTGTCTTAATGAATAGCAATTGTCTGATATGAAGGGTATTCCCCATATGACAAAAATGCATCGAGAATAGTGGTAATTATATAGAAAAATAAATTCTAGAGCACAAAAGGCAATATTCTTATCCTCGCAGCTCTTCAAGGTTAAAACGTTAAAAGTTAAAAGTAAATTAGGAGAATTTACTTTTAAAGCAACCATCGTTTGCAAAAGGACGCTTCGGACGCGCGTGTACGACCATAGTTCATCGTTGCGAAAAGCATTAAGAATGGTGATGACTATGTAGAAACATAATTTTTGAATCACGAAAGGTCGTTTGTTTAAATTGTACAACTCCTGTCTTCGTAACACTTCAACGTTTTAAGTTAAAAACAAACCAAACATTTGGAACGACCCTCGTATTTGTTTTGTTTAATAATGTCATTCTTTTACTTTCGTACCTCACTTTTTATTTATTTATTTATTTTTACATGGGGGTCACCACTTATCAAGGCCTGAAGGCCACGCAGGGATAAGGGTTATTGTGTACAGTAATCAATGAGATAGTATTGTAGTAATCATTAGTATTGGGGGTTTTGATAGAGTGTCTTACTTAAGGGGGCGGTTTGTCAGGAGTTTGTTTATGTTGGACTTGAAGACGTCCAAGTTGTAGTCAGGTGGGAAACAGGCAAGCGGCAGAGAGTTCCACTGGCGTGGAGTTCTAAGAAAGAAGCTTTGCTCATGATATCTACGTTTGGATTTAGGCACAGATAAAGAATGGGGAAAATTATTGACAGTAGTTTCAGCCAGACGGGTGTTTCTCGTGAAAGATTGGCGAGGAGGGACGAGGGATTGGAGCTCAGACGAGCACCTGTCATGGCAATAACGATAAAACAAAGACAGGCTCGCAACGTCTCTTCTGTGGGAGAGAGGTTTCAATTAAAAAAACTATAAAAATTTGATGCATATTTGTCGACTTTCTTATACAATTTGCTAAAAACGACTTTCAGATTTATTAAATACACTGTACACGATAAGATCGCAACTCTAACACTTTGCTAATTTTTCGCAAAATAATGCGGCGCCTTTCGGTTGCAGTTATCAAATTATATTCCCGACAGGCGGCGCTTTGCGTTTATTCCTTTCTTTTGAACATTTTTTTGTGCTGTACATCTATCGCTGTTTCAATTATTTTATGATTATCTTTAATTTTCAACATAAGTTCTTTAATTATATTCCTCTCATTCTTATCACCTTTATATGTCTTTTTGGGATTAAAATAAAAACTAAAATAAATCGTCAATCCAAAATCATTCGATTTCTTCATTCAACTAATGAGAATAGTCATTAAACAATCCAGTCAAAAGTCGCCATAATGTAATTATTTATTTCTTCCATTAATGAATGATAAATAATTGCAAGATAAGTGCAATTGCGCTGCTTGCTTTTGAAACCAAAGTGACAATATTGAACCGAATGTTATTGGTTCATCGTAAAATAAATCAGCTAAATCTATATGTCCGTCTGTAATGAGGTTATTAATAAAAGAACAGCAAGGTAGATTTTTATTAATATAAACACATTTACATGATCGCGACACTGTGCTTGTTTCGGTGAAAGTGTCGGTTAAAACCAGAAGTCCTCGTCTGATGATTTAATAAATGGTTGAAACGCGTCCTCAAAGTAAAGTTGTTTATATTAATATATTAATGGCCTGGCAAGGGGAGACAACCGAAGCAGCATAACTGAAGCCGCCCTGCAGGACACTATATATACAAATCTAGGCAAATTTGAGAATATTTTATTGGTTCGAGAATATAAGTTCTTTTTTTACCAATTGTCACAAAACTTTAACCATAGCATATTATTATAATCTTCAAAAAGCCTGCAAATTTTCATACAGTTTCGTCCCTCAAAACTAAAGATATGAATATTTCAATATTTAATTTGGCCACCAGTATAGATATAACAATAGCTATACAACCTATTTTGGCAGTTTTATTAGTCACAAATCTCAGCGACCACTGATCAGAATTTAACAAATAGTCTCGTAGAGAAGGTATGATCTGAATTGTGTAGTGATCTATGTGAAATTTGCCCCTAAGGTCGTACATTTAGAGGATCATCCATCATCCAGAGCCTATATTTGGCACTATTTTACGGCCATAAAATGTATCAATCATAGGATTTTGTTTTCCTAGTTTTGCATATGAATTTCAAAATATCCAATATTTCCCCCAAACCTCAGGCCTGACGCGAGACTAAAACTTGCTGCTATGGTTTCAAATGATCTGAAATAACATCAAGGGGAGACTTGATTTCAAATATTTCTTATATGTCATGTCTCCCCTCGTTAGTTTTGCACACATAAAGTAAATTTCACATTGTATAAGAATTATTTGATACTAGAGATATTAATAATTGTAACCTATTTCCAAAAAAGTTTGGGATATATATATATATATATATATATATATATATATATATATATATATATATGTATATATGTGTGTGTGTATGTGTGTGTGTTTATGTTACAAGATAAAAATGTCTTATTTATAAGAATCAATTTCCAAACAAAAGAGAATATATTTTTTAAGAATTGTCGTTATCACGTTTATTATTATTATTGTTATCATAATATTTATTATCATTATTATTATTACTGTTATTATCATCATTATTATTACTGATATCATTATTATTGTAATTTAGAAATTAAAATAAATATTGTTAGATTCAGAAATTAAATTCGGTCACTCAGGTGCACATGCGCAGATCATAATGTTATAATCATAAAATCACTCTCGCCGTCTTGATGATAGGCATAAGCCTGACGAATTCTCACGAGAATGAAACGCGGAATATTTTGTGTAGTTTAATTGCCATACATAGTTTCATAACTTACTATATCTATCTATCTATCTATCTATCTATCTATATCTATATATATATATATATATGTATATATATATATACATATATATATATATATATATAATTCAAATTTATTGGCACCAATGACTTTATCATAGAATTCACAATATTTTATGCAAAATAATACTTGTTTATTATGATATGGGTATTGCATAATCTTTTAGAACGTTCCAAAGCCTTCTATAAATAACGTGCATTAGTCAATCCTTCACTTTATCAATAACACCAGACTGCAAAGATGGCGAAAATTAAGGAACACAGTTTCGATGAAAGGTAGTGGGTGCAAATCCATTTCTAAGCGTTTTGAAGTTCCTGTGTGAACAGCGAGAAACATTATCAAGAAGTATAGTGTTTTCAGTACGATTCAAAATTTGACGGGTCGAGACCGTAAAAAGAAACTTTCTCCCAGAACTGTACGATAAGTTATTCGAGAAGTGGAAAAGGACCCGAAAACTCCTAGTAAGAAAGTAGTCCAACAATTGAGCGATCAAGGTATTGAAATTTTTGTTTCGATATTGAGAAGGGCACTGAAGTCACACGGGATTCAGGAGTATCAACCAAGGAAGACTCTTCTCCTCTCCTAGAAACATGTTAAAGCCCGCTTAGAGTTTGCACGGGAGTTTATTGACAAGAATTCAACTTTTTGGGGGTCAGTTTTATGGTCAAATGAGACTTAAATTGGACTTTTTGGAAGCAGAGATGTGTCGTTTGTATGGTGGAAGAAAGGAGAAGCCTTCAACCCAAAGAATACAGCCCCTACAGTGAAGTATAGTGGAGAGAAACCGTATCTTTTGGGGTTGCTTTTCGCCCAATGGTACTGGAAAACTTGTCACAGTGGATGACAGCATGAGGAAAGATCAAGACATTAAAATATTGACTGAAAATCTGAAACCTGCAGAAGCTCTTAGTTTTGGAACCAACTGGGTCTTCCAACAGGACAATGATCCAAAACATATGGCGAAATCAGTGAAGAAAAGGTTTTTGGATGATGAAATAAATGTCCTGAAGTGGCCAAGTCAAAGTCCGGACTTGAATTCAATGGAAAACTTGTGAGTTGTGGTGAAAGTAAACGTGAAAAGAAGAAAACGAAAGAACCTGAGGGAATTAAAAGAGATCGCCAAGGAAGAATGGTTTAATATTCCTGTTGATGTGTGTAAGAATTTAGTAATGTCGTATAGAAAACGTCTGGAAGCTGTTATTAAAAACAAAGGCTTTGCAAGTGACTATTGATAAAGGGTGCCAATAAATTTGAATTCGTCTGTTTTTTTTTGTTATAATTAATAATATTTATTTTGAATATTTTATAATAAACTAAAAGTGTTTCAGGAGATCTGTAGATGGTCGATATAAATTTTCATCAACTCTTTAATAAAAATAATTAGTGAAAAAATGTTTTTTTCTCCAAACGTAAACATTGAAAGGGTGCCAATAATTTCGGCTTTAAATGTATATACCTATATCTATCTATCTATCTATCTATCTATCTATATATTCCATCTATCTATCTATATACATACATATATATATATATATATATATATATATATATATTCCGTCTGCCTGCTTCCCACCTGACTACAACCTGGATCTTCAAGTCCAACGTAAAGAAATTCCTAATGAACCGCCCCCTTAAGTAAACACTTCATTAAATCTCCACACTAACGTACTGTACTTGCAATAACCCTTATCCCTGAGTGGCTTCCGGGCCTTGATCAGTGGTGACCACCGTGTAATATATATATATATATATATATATATATATATATATATATATATATATAAATATATACACGTGTGTGTGTCGTTCTTTGTATATGCTTATAATCTTATTGTCCAGGTTCATATTTTTGTTTACTTCTGTGCGTAAAAGGTTTCTGCTTTAATATGTGTAGATGATAGTGACTTCCTGTGTTACACGAACATATGTGTTCGTGCATGTGCTTTCTTGTGTTCGTGTGTGACATCACTGCGCATGCGCCATTCTCTACATGGTTCTCTTGAAGATCTTATCAGAAAATCATAATTAAATTCTAGCATCCAGTTTACCTGAAAATGGTGCGGTTGGGCGAAGATGGAATATAAACACAACAAATCTCACTGCAAGTAAGACGTTCATTTTTGCATCTCAGACACGAGTAATTAATTATTTCTTCAAGCTATTCAAGGGTAATACCATAATCTCTGTAGCGTAAAACGTATTGGATGGCACCAATATACACCATGACTGATTCAACCTACTTATATGAAAACACGCAGAAAATGAACATCTCTTATCTTAATGAATAATTCTGTTTAAACTTTTATTGATAAAATTAAAAAATAATCTCCCCCTTCAATCTATTTGTTCCTGCTTTAATTAAGAATATGATTTTATCGTACGTTACGCAAAAACTAAAACGTCGAATAGCTTTTTAAAGTCGCAACCACTTGATGTAGGTGCTAAAATAACAAAAGACGTTTATCGCAAAGACAGGTGTCTATTGCCCTTTGCCTCGAACAATTGGAATAAATCAGACAATTATGAAGAACATATTTAACCCTGTGTTAACCGTGTGTTTTGCCACCCCAAATTTGCTTGAGTGCTGAACATTTCCTCCCTTCCAGTATGCTCCTGACTGAGTTAGGGCATGGCGCAGTTGTAGCTCAGTATTCCTAGAAGGTAGACGTCACTTTCTCCTTCTGTGGTGTCCAGTCACCCTAGATGACTACCGTAGGTATAGTTTTACGGGTACTCTTGCAGAATCTGACACGTATCTTTGGGATTTTCGTCAATTATGGTCCGGGCTCGACCGACAGTCACCGGATTAAGCCAAACTAAGTAACAGATGCTGACAAATTTCAAAGCAAACAAACCGGGAAAAATAGCAATACAATAAGTAAAAAATAACAAAAAACCTACTACAAATTTACTGAATATATATATGTTTATATTGTTGAATAACTACTTATAGAAGGCAAAAGCCATTCGAGGATATTGATATTTTCACTTGAACGACGAACAATATGAATATGAAAAATGTAAATAGGACGGGCAAAATGTATTTACTTAAAAGGACGTCTCTAGTCGTATTTGTTTACATTGAACTTATACATGGCTATGTTATAGTTCACAGTGAAGTAGTACCATGACAATGTGTTTCAAAGATGAGATATTCATTGAATTAAACTCAGTTCATGGCAATTTAATTTGATCTTTTTTACACAGGAATCACCACTTACAAAGGCCTGGAGGTCACTCGAGGATAAGGGTTAATTGGTATACATTAGTCAATGTGATTCTAGCGTAGTAAATATAAGTAGTGGGAATTTGTTAATTGGATTATTTTGGGAGACGGTTCATCAAGAATTTCTTTACGTTGGATTTGAAGACAATCAGATTGTAGTCAGCTGGAAAGCAGCCAATCGGAAGAGAGTTCCACATGCGCGAAGTTCAAAGAAAGAAGCTTTGTACGTGGAATCTACGTTTAAGTTTCCGTACAGATAAAGAGTGGGGTAAATTATTGATAGTGGTTTTAGCTAGACGAGCGTTTTTCGTGAAAGTTTAGCGAGGGTGGTCCATAGATTGAAGCTCAGCTGAGCACTTGCCATGAAAATAACGATAAAGTAGATTAAAATAAAAGTTACTTTCTAAGAATTGTAGAATGAGTTCTAGCTGTGAATGTTTCATAAACAGGAACCAGAAACGAACGGTCCCCACTAAAAGATAAATTCGAAACAAAAATAGCAACGTCAGAATTTGATAACTCAAGACGACGGTCCAACAAGTATTTATTGACATTGCACATAAAGACGACCATGTTGTAGTCTACAGCGAAGTAGTCCCATGTAAATGTGTTTCAAAGTTGAGCATTCTTGGAAATATTTGGTGTATGGAAATTCATTTTGGTTTTTAGTATACAGAAGACAAGTTCTCCCTCTGAATGTTCTAAAGGCAGAGAAAAGAGATTTTGTTTTAGTTGAAATAATGATAGAATCGAGAAAAGTTTATTTCTAAGAGTTGTAGAAGAATGAGTTCTAGCTGTGAATGTTTTATAAGCAAGAACCAAAGACTCGAGGCTTAAAAAAAACATCCATTGAAAGAAAAATTCGAAAAAAAAAATAAATAGAAGCGTCAGAATTTTGTTATCTCAAGATGTATTTAATGATATTGAACACGAATACGATAATGTTGTAGTCTGCAGCGAAGTGGTTCCCTGCAAATATGTTTCAGCGATAAGAAGTTATTAGGAATATTTTTTTCACGGAAATTCAATTTTGTATTTAGTACACGAAAGAAAAAAGACAATTATGGGAAGCCGAGTTCTCGCTGTGAATATGCTAAAAGTAGAATCCAGAGAGTCGGGTTTAATTCAGCTTCAAACTATTGAAATAACGAAAGATTGGAGAAAGATTAAAAACATCATTTATGTGAGATTGTGTACGCATCTTTATGTTGTTTGCAAATGACTATGGAGAGAAATCTAATTAAAAGCTTTGATTTCATTGATATCTTTTCACTCTGCAAAAATATTCTAGACAGCAAATAATGAAGTGTCCATTTTTGACGATTTAATCTGAATACGAGAAAACTCAATTCAGAGTCTTTACAAAAAATTGTTAACGAAAATCAAACATTTTTGTTACGGATGGGCGAACGACGTATAATTTTTTCTTTATTTTTTCTGAACACTTCATGGGTCTATTAATAAGTTCTTCTAAAAGTAAATCCTCCTATTTCTTAAGTCAAAAAGTTAAAGAGCTACAAAGATTAAAGTGGTACAATTAAAAGCTGTTATCATCTTTTTTTCCAGAATTTATTTTTCTACATAGTCACCAATATTCTCAATGCAGCGTTAAATGAAGGCCACACATGGGCGCCTGGAGCGCATTTTATCATAGGAAGCTCCTTATAAAAGTAAATCCTCCTAGTGTTTTTTAACATAAAGTTAAGTTTTAAGAGCTACAAAAACTATGGTGGTACCATTAAAACGTGGCACAATTTGTTCTCCAAGATATATTTTCTACATAGTCACCACTATTTTAAATTCACTATTGCCGGGAATTCAATGACGCATCATTTGCATTCAGGTCACCTCCATGATGGAAGTTGTTTACTTAGTCTTACACCGTCAATATATGCAACACAGATATGAAACTTTTAGATAGTAAATGCATAAAAACCATCAAAATGAAGATGGACTCCTAAACAACTATGCGATGTTAATTTATCTAATGAATCTTTTCATTCTTATTACTTTCAAACTAAAATTTATGATTTTCGGATTAGTATACTTAGAGAGAATTCGATATTGACATAATAATAATTTTATTGTTTCTGTGTAATTAAACAGATCTGTAAATGTACAGAAAATTTGATATTATGAAAGAACTGATTAGTAAGAGTAATAAAAATGGAATGTTGTTATTACCTTTACTATTATGTAAAATTCACTTGCTGAACACCCGGCGTTGCCCGGTTGTATAATATGATATTTTAATTTATGCAGATTGCGTATTTATTATAATAGAGTCAATCCTCTATTGATTATTATATATTACGTGGAATAATTTGTCCGGTGAACTAATTCGAAAAAAAAAAAAATACAAATATTAATGGTAATGTTGTTCATCAAATTCTGTCTGTGTTTGTTTACAATATGTCGTAAGCTCAGATTTAGGCTTGATGATGAATGCCCTGGAAAAGGCACTTTTGATTAATGCTTAGTTTTAAAATGTACAATCAAAGAAATGATTTGCAGCAATTTTAAATGGTACCACTTCTTTTATCGCAAATTAAACTCATCAAAAAAAAAATAAATGGAAATAAACTGGTGAGATACACCTGAACTTGAACAGGGGATCATTCGATTTGTAGTTGAATACTCTACCACTGAGTTATATCTCCAGATGACAAAATATGCTTTGCTTTAAGAAGGTATGATTTGCTGAGATTTTATTATTTTCTTTTTAGCTAGCTTAACATAAAATATTCTGTAATTTTTTTTTGTATCCATAAGAGAGAAAGACAATTTTTAAGATCGTTTTTTTGTGTGTTTTCGATATTATATTCTTCGTTCTTCGTTATTTATCTATTAGAGTTACACAAACTATATTTAAGAGCGTCAAGCCCAAATATTAGCTGCCGTGATATTGAAAACAAACACAGATGAAATTTGATGAAATAAATTATTTTTATTTTTAAATTGTTTTGCGAATTAGTCCACCTGGTAAATTATTCCTCGTAATACATAATAATCAATAGAGGATTGAGTCTATAATAAAACATACGCAAACAGCATAAATTAAAATATAATGTTGAAGCGTATAGTACGACAGGGCAACTCCGGGCGGTCAGCTAGTATATATATATATATATATATATATATATATATATATATATATATATATATATATATATATATATATATATATATTTAGTAATATGATTGATAATTATATATCTAAATTACAACGAGCACTTTTTCTTTCCCTGTATTTTAATTAAACTAGTAACATTCTGCTCTTTAGACTATTGTTCTAATCTCCTTTATATATATATATATATATATATATATATATATATATATATATATATATATATATATATATATATGGTGTCCATAAAGTTCGTGTGCGCCTTAAAATATTTATAATTTTATTTATGATTGCAATAGAAATAACACGTAAAAAGGATTTGATTTTGGAACAATTCATTTTAAATTGCACACGGACTTCATGGACACCCTGTATATATATATATATATATATATATATATATATATATATACTATACTAGCTATATATACTAGTATATATATATATTCATTCGCCTGTTTCTCACCTGACTACAACTTGGACGTCTTCAAGTCCAACATAAACAAATTCCTGACAAACCGCCTCCTTAAATAAGACACTCTATCAACCCCCCATACTAATGATTACTACAATACTATCTCATTGATTACTGTACACGCAATGACCCTTATCCCTGAGTGGCCTTCGGGCCTTGATAAGTGATGACCCCCATATAAAAAAACAAACAATAAAAAACTTAACATAATCAGCAGTGTCCGCCACCATTTGTATCTTTCAAATACACCGATAAACACTGTTTTTCGAGCCGACTAAACGTTACATTAAATGAAAAGGGTCTGTATTACTAAATACAGATACAAAGAAGTTGTCAAAAAATAGATATATAACAAATAAATGTTATCAAAGGCAAGAAAAGTAAATGTTCTACCTAACTGGATAAGGTTGTAGTGCTTTTATGTAATGTATAATGTTTAATCGGTTCAAAAACATGCAGTGTTTTCGGTATATTTCAAAAATACAAATAGCGGCAGACTGTATCGAACACGTTAAGTTTGGGGACATTTTGGGAAAATGAGTTTAAACTAAAAAACTATACAAAATACTGTTAGGAACTCACTCAATATATGTTACTGTGACGTAGGCTGACATATTATCAGTGGTTTTAAACTTTTTCTCGATACAGGTGACGACTTTTAAGAGTCCCTTTTAGTGATTACCTGATTTGAGGATATTTGTACAACTAAACGGCAAATCTGCCCCCAAAATCCAGTATTATTTTACTTTAAGGCCCGTCTCATGTTCGTATATAACGAAATATTTTATTGTAGATTTCGGTGTACTAAAAACGAATCTGCAAACCGTTTCCGTTGACAAAAAGAAAGTTTTCATGATATGAAGAAATTACTTTTTCGAAAAGTGTAAATTTAACTTAGAATGAGCACCCATTTTCTGACCATCTGAGAGAAGGGCATTTTTCTGTGTGTTTCTTGGCTAAAATCATAAAAACTATTTTTTTTTGCGACGGAAACGGTTTGCAGATTCGTTTTTAGCACACAGAAATATACAAAAACATTTTTTGTTATATACGAACGTGAGACGCACGGCCCTTTATGGAAAATTTTATAAAAAATCCGGGAGAAAATAGTTTTCAATAAAAACAGCAAATGAATTCGATAGAAAAAAATGGATGCTATTTAAAAAAAAAATCTGTGTGTTTCTTGGCTAAAAAGTTTTTTGTTTGATTTCTTTTACATTTTGCAATTTAAACAGGTAATTTTAAAGGGTAGAAAGCACGTCCCCCAAAAAAAATCGTGGCCACAAAGTGGGTGATCATTTTACATTAAATTATTATGGAAAAGTGATCCTCCACTTTTTTAAACAAACATATAACTTCATATCTTGGAAACTACTCGTTTGCCTTAATTATAAACGTTATTTTCGTTTTCAGCGACCCCGAAAACTTATAAGAGTGGTAATTTTAAAGGAATTTTCGAGGGTGGAGTAATTATTCATATTTACCTTCTTTTTTTTCCAATAACATAAGAAATAAGAATTAGACAAATTTATTTTAGGTAGGCTTCGCCCAGAAAGCTTTTAAAAATAAAAAAATTAAGATAAAAAAATGGTGCTAGTGCACTTACCGCGCTATTTTTTAAATCGTATTTCCAAGTTGAATTCAAGTTTTATGATATGATTTTTTTATTCAATTATAAGGTTAAAGTACAATATATATATATATATATATATATATATATATATATATATATATATATATATATATATATATATATATATGTATATATATATAATTTAAAAAATAGGGATTTTTTTTACCCATCTATTAATTAGATAGTGAAATGTTGTAATTCGAAAGTCGTCAAAGTGTGGTGGACGCGAAATATCTACCGGAAATGAAATGGCGGACAGTCTCGCAGTTACGAAAAATATTTTTATTTTATTTAATATATTTTTATAATTTGCGATCTTAACGATCTTAATTTATTTTAATAACATGCAAACATTCCTTGACTTTACAAATAAATTTTCTGAAAATTTCAATTAAATTGGTAATGTAGAAATATGGTTTTATGGACTTTGAGTGAACCAAGAATTATATATATATATATATATATATATATATATATATATATATATATATATATATATATATATATATATATATATATATATATATATAGCTGGCCGGGCGGTCAGCTAGTATATATATATATATATATATATATATATATATATATATATATATATATATATATATATATATATATATATATACTAGCTGGCCATGCCCTGTCGTACAAGCTGACCGCTCGGCGTTGCCCTGTCGTACAATACGCTTAAACATGATATATACATATATTATACACACATATATACATATATATATATGTATATATATATATGTGTGTGTGTGTGTGTGTGTGTGTTCTTATGAGAGTTTTCATTCGTAATCGGTGAATATCCAAGGTCTTCGTAATAGAACAATCTCTAAGCAACAGTGAAGTAGGCACAGACTACATTATGATTGTATTACTGACATTAATTCGTGTTCACATCGAGTTATCGTTCAAATGTGTCTTTACGAAACGATTTCTATTCTATTTCGTTAACAATAAAAAATGAACAGAAAACGAACCGAGCAAATGAACGAAGAAATCGTTCTGACTCTTGAAATCGATATCAGTGATTATCGTGTCATTAACTGAAATTTGAATTAATTGTTCGACGTGTTCGCAGTCAGTAAATGCCTAATGATTGTAATTACTCTCCTGTAATTATTCAAATACTGTCAATTACATACCGGGCAGATATTGATCACTTTCATGGCTTTTATTTGAGTGTGTGTTAAATGGTCTAAGTGCATTGAGAAATTCGATGGGAGAACCTGTTCTATAGAAATCATCTTCATTGGTCGTCCTCACTCTTGATTAATTTAGAAAGAGCCTAAACAAAGATAATGTTATTGAAAGCAAGAGGGGAGATGTTCCCTTCCTCAGTGAACCCTTTGATATAAAATATAAGGTTTATTTGATTCATAAAATAAACTTTCAAAACACGCATCAATTATTTCTATAATCACTTGTAATACATATAAAATATGACAAACCGTTAAAACGTGAATATTATTTTTTTACGCTTTTCACCCCAACAATACTTATTGCCACTTGGATGTAAGAGATATTTTGGATCATGTCTAACAGTTAACTGTAGGGAGTTAAGTATGGTTGTTGAATACTACTCTACTTTATTCTTAGTCAATTTTATTTGGATATGTGACAGGGACATTTATGTTATTATTAAAAGCTGCTTTACGCAAGGTTTTTACACGAATTTCTAATCAATTTCTTAAATATTTCTAGTCCAATAGAAAAGAGAACCCCCAAAATTACTTTTAATTCTATTTAGTTACTCTTCTCCTGCATATGAAGTTTTCAGATTTTGATATAAATTATTATAACCATTTTGCTGAAATGTTTATCTCGCATTTGTACAGAACTAAATCTTTAATTACGAACATTGCTAATTTCACGTTTGAATATAACGTTCGAGATTAGCTCGCCTTCAAAATTTATTTGTTCCCCTCGTTGTGGATTGCCCATATTAAATTATCCAGAAATCGCGAATTCCTGATTTTTCAAATCCTACTCATTTCGTTATACATTTCTTTGATTGCAGCTATTTCCCTCTTATAACGATTTCTATTAACTAATATGAAAACCTTTCATGCAATTTATACACGTTTTAACATACTTAACGTGATAATTACCAATTTGCCCAAAAGGCGATTAGCAAGTACATTTGGTTGCAAGCAGAATAAGGTGAGATTTGATTGCATTTAGAAAACGGCACTTTATCCGCCTCAAATAATGCCTACCTGATAGATAAATATAAGAAACCACTTCACGTATAACGATTTGAAGTACATAACTGGCATTTGTATTTGAGACCTCTTTAAGAAATATATGCTTCACTATGAATATTATTTGGTGCCGTGACCAGGATTACTCAGCAATGGTCTATCGATGCGTGAAACAGCAATAAAAATATGTTATAGGCCAGAATACATTGTCTTCATTAACTGGTAAATGCGATTTACATGGTTTTCTAATACGTCGTAATACTTTTCAACTGAATTTAGAGAGTTTCACTAAAGCGGGAATGAAAGAAGATGGGTTCAATAATTTTCTCAAAACAAAAAAAAAATAAAAAGGTGCGAGTTGGTGTAAGGTAATCCCCGTTTTAGAGGTTTAGCGAAGATTTGTTTTTGATCGGTCTCAACTCCTCTATGAAAATTTGATAGGTGATAATTTTTTTTAATTAGATAGTAAATAGGCAGAAATCATGAGTTACCTACCTTTTTGACTGCGTTGATTATTTATTAATCTGTTTTAAACACAATTTATAATGGTTTTGAGTGTAATAGAAAGTGTTTACTTCTAGGAAAACTAAAATATTAAAATGTCGTTGCAATATACATTTTATATAATATTTGAATATATATGAAAGAGTTAGAAAAGGATTTAAAAAAATTAAAACAAATTTTCATTAAGGGAAAGAATGGACTGTTTTGTTACATAAAATACACGTAACCAATCGGTCTATTGTTTGGGTGATATCTTATTATGATTGAGAATATGTCTATAACAATTACTTTGTTTGGGTGATATCTTATTATGATTGAGAATATGTCTATAACAATTACTTTGTTTGGGTGATATCTTATTATGCTTGAGAATATGTCTATAACAATTACTTTGTCAATACACTGTTATAAATGCGCTTTCCTTATAATATATGTTTTAAACAAAAAGAAATTGTTTGAAAAATGATCGTTCGAGCGAAAGCTTGCTCAATATCTTTAACCATCTATTTAAAGAAAAATGCAACTTCTTAAAATCCTATTTCTTATAACATTATCACGTGAGCCGCATGATTGCACCTGAAGACTTTAAAACTATTCAGTTAGCAACACGACAAAATACCACAAAGGAAGAATTTTACATCTCCAAGAACAAAAATGATAAACAAGAAGAAACCAATTCAAAAAAGCTAGTTGAAGGAAAAAATAGAGTTTTTTTTTAGCTTTCTTATATATATATATATATATATATATATATATATATATATATATATATATATATATATACTCTTCGGAATAGTTTTTATTTAACAATCAGTGGTTATGTAAACGTGAGATTGTTGGTTTACAAAATATTACTGGCAGTAATATTCTATAAGTTATCCCATTTAAACAAAAATTGCTCGATATGCAAGATAGAGCAAATAAATTAAATTGTAATTCAATGAATTTCAAAAAACTCTCATTGAAATGTAATGAAGTGGTTGAGTTTCATATCAAAGAATTTTTATTATTCTAAGCAAGACAAAGAATGTTTTAGAAAGTTAAAATGGCGAGGGCTCGAATAATAATAACAACAGAAACAACAACAGCCAAGCTAACGTATCCAATAAAATAATTCCCAGTGAAGACCAATTTACGACTTACCAGAACCAAGGCCATGAATCCCCATGCCCCATCTTTGCCCAGCCCCCCAATATAGGACTCAATAGAAATGGGACCGATGAACAAATAAACTGTAATAAAACAAAGAAAACATTCACGTATATAGGTGCATCATCAAGCTTAATAAAAATAAGAATCTCAAACCACCTACATTCCTTCAAAAATGAAAGATCTCAAAACAATGATAATAATAGCACATCTTTAACCAAATTAATCAACAGCCGAGAAAACAAGAAAATTCCATATTCAATTAAATGGAGAATACTGAATAAATCTAGATCATATGCCCCAGGGAATAAGTGTTGCAATCTTTGTATATCCGAGGCAGTTAACATCATAACCTTCAATAAACCCATAAGTAATACCAAGAACGAGCTAGTGTCCAGATGTAAACACAAGAAAAAATTTAAATACAGCAATCTTAAAATAAAATAACATACACTCTCTGTACAAATGAGAAATGCGTAAAAACAAAGTACTAAATACATACCAGTCTTGACTAAAATCTAAACATTTACTTTACTAATAATATAATAATGTTCATTTCTACGATTTAAATTGACAATGAGGTTTGAGGTTAAACTAGGAGAAATCAGGAAAAAAAGAATTATTCAATTTACGTATTTGGCCCATCTCTTTATTTTAGTTTATTTTGGTTTTTGTTGTTATATCCATATTATTCTTATTCCTCCTCCTTTCTTCCCCTCCCCGAATCAAGTCCCTATATCTTGTACACGACCTGACCTCAATTAAGCGACCGGTCAAACTTTATGATTCTTAGATTCTACTTGAAGAGATATCTATTTTTATTTTTATAGAGATGTCTGTATGTTTAAGTGTGTGTATATATGTATATGTATATATATGTTTATATATATGCACAAATGTCTCACCCCACCTCCTACCACTTACCATTGCCTACTCTCCCTAACACTTCGCCCCACTAAAAATAATATAAGCTTCTAATGAAAAGGCTTCCACCAGACTTTGAAATTATTATCGGCAGGACCCAAAACAAATTTAAACAAGCACTTGCCCGATTCGGATATGTACACAGCTATGCGGATTACCCAGGATATAACTTGGAAACTATTACCAAACGGATGTGAAGAACGTATAATATGGATTTTACCAAACAAGTTGGATCACCGAAAACATTCATATCCTTTTTCTATAAATACTCCTGCTACAGGACTTCTGATAAATGTATTATTTTCACTTTGACTTTCCATGTCTCACTGACTTTAGCAAATAGGGTGCATACCTTTATAACTATTTGCTAACATTTTCACTCCTCTGATGAGATGGTAGACATCGAAACCCTATAGGTTAAGGAGATAAACTTTCTAAAACATTCTTTGTCTTGCTTAGAATAATAAAAATTCTTTGATATGAAACTCAACCACTTCATTTCATTTCAATGAGAGTCTTTTGAAATTCATTGAATTACAATTTAATTTATATGTTATATATATATATATATATATATATATATATATATATATATATATATATATGATTACTAGGGCTATGACAATCCAATCGGCTACCATTAACTGCGAGAAAGAACATTGAATTTTTGTTGTTTTGACTCTCAAGTCTATATCCGACACAGTTAGACAGCTAATCAACCGAGAAACATCACTCTATATAAAAGTAGATAAAACATCAACGGATACTCGAGAGTCAAAACAATGAAAAGAATATATTTTTGTCCTAATGATTAATTCAATTTAATCACATAAATAAATATACGAAGATATAATTTTATGCGTGAATTTTCAGTATTTACTTGAACAGTGCTCAATACATAGGCAGAGCTTGGTAGTAAATTATGAAAATATATTTTGCAATTAAGCTACATAGAGTATAAAGCTGACGAATTCTCACGAGAATGAAACGCGGAATGTTCTGTGTAGTTTAATTGCCATATATATTTTCATAAATTACTACATATATATATGTATATATAGTAAGTTATAAAATATATATGGCGATTAAGCTACACAAAATATTCCGCGTTTCATCCACGCTAGGATTCATCAGGTCCTTGTCTTGTAAGTGCCTGCTTATTGACTGATTAGGAAGGGTGCGGTGGAAACTAAAATGCTGATTGGCTAACTAAAAAACTCAATAGAAGGTGCATATATAAAAACGCAAGACAACCACAAAATTCTCGTATAAGCCTGATGAATACTAGCGTTGATGAAACGCGGAATATTCTGTGTAGCTTAATTGCCATATATATTTTATAACTTACTACCTAGCTCTACATACGGATTAAGCACTGTTGAAGTAAATACTTAAAGTTTACGCATAAATTTGTACTTTTGTATATTAATTTATGTGATTAAATGAAGTAGTTATATATATATATATATATATATATATATATATATATATGTGTGTGTGTGTGTGTGTGTGTGTGTGTGTGTGTATACGTACTAACACGATGGATAAAAAAATATTTAAGTTACATGTTCTTTTATTTTTATCATTTCATTTTCTAACTATTTTTTCAGAGCTGCAATATTTTTATTCTAATCCATTTGGATGCAGCCAAGACTGTCTTTGAAGTCCATATAAAGTCCGTTAACATCTCCCGATCAGTTCTGGAAATTTGGTCTCAACCTTTTTTTGCTAAGGTTATCCTTATCTCCCATGACACTGAAAGTTCTCAAATAAAGCATTGTCCTGTTTCTGCAGGGTTCGAGCGGTTTTATCGCTAGAGAAATACAGCTGGGGTTTAAGTCTATTATTGCATGTCAATCATTGGTAAAAGGACTGTTATCTTCTATCTCCTCTCTGTTTCAATGTCCTGATTATTACCTTTATATATATATATATATATATATATATATATATATATATATATATATATATATATATATAAGAGAAAGAAAATTAAAACCGTTAGTTGAATTTTACAATCAGAATTTATTGTTCGACTGAATACTCCAAAAAACAATTTACAAAGTCCTTATTCCGCGGAGTTTCAAAGAATGGTATTCTTATTCTCATCAGAGGACATAAAGAAATCAGCAAATTATATTTGTAGCAATGTTAGAATTTGCTAGTGAAGGCATTAAGTGAAACCGCAATTTATTGTAGTTATAAATTGCTAAATAAAAAATGAAAAAATATTGGATATGTAAAAAACTAATATAAAAACAAACTGCGCATAAAATTTCAGCTTGAATGAAACTCCTCTAGAGTTGATCCAAAATGCAAAATAGTTCTTTAGATAGAATGTATTCCAAAATAAGTCCAGCGTGACGATGCATATAATCCGATTGAAAAGTTTTAAAAAAATCCGGTATATATATATATATATATATATATACACACATATATATATATATATATTAATTTTATGAGTAAATTAAGTAGTTATATATATATATATATATATATATATATATATATAACTACTTAATTTACTCATAAAATTAATATACGAAAGTATAGATTCATGCGTAAACTTTAAGTATTTACTTCAAAAGTGCTCAATACGTAGGTAGAGCTAGTTAGTAAGTTATAAAATGTATATGGCGATTAAGCAACACTGAATATTCCGCGTTTCCTAAACTTTCATCCACTCTAGGATTCTTCAGGCTTAAGAGGAATTCTAATTAGAAAGATGTCGAGGAACCGAATGGCAACAATAATTGTATGATTCATACGAAATTTGTGAAGGATACTTAACAACAACAATCGGCAACATCAACTGTACGTTTAAACATAAGTTACAAACAAAGAGATGCTTATAGAGATGCTTTGATATATTTTAGACAGATACGTCCGATTTAATTAGTTCACTCCTAAACGTCGCTTTATAATGTTTGGGAAAATCCAGCATCTCCCACAAATATGCACTCTAAACAATATCTGTATATTTCGATGAGCTCTGCTTCACGAATAAGTGTATCATGCCACAGACCAGACAAATGTAGCGTGATTAATTTACCGGCTGCGAACCAAGAGGTAATACCTGGAAAGTTATGCTTTCGAGCGAGGATAATAGGTGGTCCCTCTAGGGATGCTGAGAACAGCAATTATCGTCGCTCGAAAGCTGCGTCTTTATGAATGAAAATTGTATGTAAAACTGATATGTGACCGACAAAAAGATCCCCATTAATACGAAAAGACGCATGTACATATCAAATAGTTTGTTTACTCCTGCAATGTCCAGACATTTTGAACACACCCGCATATGCTTAACTTTTGTGTATTCTTTGAAAAGTGATACAACTGTTTATGCAGTAAACCTACCCGTTCACAATTATTCTACGATAAACGCCCCATCGTTTGTTTTTGGGATTAGTTTCCCTGGGAGAGTTAAATTACGTCATATGAATTCAGGGTCATTCACCCCCAATTGTTACTCACCGAGTGACGTGGGAAACGCCTTATATATATATATATATATATATATATATATATATATATATATATATATATATATATATATATATATATATATATATAGTAAGTTATAAAATCTATATGGCGATTAAGCTACACTGAATATTCCGCGTTTCATCCACTCTAGGATTCTTCAAGCTTATAGAGAAGCCTACGGTATTAAAAAAGTGCTCAGCCGAAGTAGCTCCAGTTCTCTCCAAACTCTACAACAAATGCCTTAATGAATCTTGCTTTCCGAGCTGTTGGAAAACTGCTTCTGTAGTACCAGTATTCAAGAATTCTGGCGAAAGAACTGACCCATTAAATTATCGCCCTATTAGCCTCCTCCCACTTTTTGCCAAAATATTTGAGACCTTAATTAACCATGCTCTAGTCCAGCACCTTACAGATGCTAAACTTCTGACCGACCATCAATATGGATTTAGACAAGCCCGTTCCACGGCAGACATCCTCACTGTAATCTCTGAACGCATATACCATTCACTGGACAGAGCGGGAGAGGGCAGAGCGGTAGCTCTAGATATATCTAAGGCTTTTGACAGGGTATGGCATGAGGGTCTCCTCAGGAAGATTAGATCTTACGGTATCACTGGTAGAATACTTAACATAATTAAATCCTTCTTAGATAAGAGAAAAATCCAGGTTGTCCTCGACGGTCGTACATCCAAACAATATGATATAAATGCGAGAGTGCCCCAGGGATCTATCCTTGGACCTCTGCTGTTCCTGATATTCATAAATGACCTCCCCGACAAAATTGCCTCTGAGATGGGTATATATGCTGATGACACCACACTCTATAGCAGGCACGACAGGAAAACAAATGAACATATATCTATAGTAATGGCAGAAACACTAGAGTATGACCTTCAATCAGTAGTGGAATGGGGACAAAAATGGATGGTAACGTTCAATGCCACCAAGACAAAACTGGTTTCATTCAATAATTACAAGAAACCTTCTCTACCACCTATAGCAATGGGCAACGACTCTTTATCTGAGAGTACGTCTCTCAAGCTCCTTGGCCTAACGTTCACAGGAAACATGAGTTGGAACAATTACATCGAGGGCATTGCCAGGGCCGCTGCAAGGAAGGTGGGCTCTCTCTACCGTGCTAGAAAACTTCTAACACCCGAAAGTATCCTGTACCTCTATAAGGCCACTATTCGCCCATGTATGGCGTATTGCTGTCATATTTGGGCCGTTGCATCGGCTACTAGTCTCTCGCTCCTTGACAGGGTTTAAAAGAGAGTCGCAAATCTGATAGGCCCTAAACTGGCATCTAAACTTCAGCCTCTGTCCCATCGTCGAAACGTTGCATCATTCTGCCTGTTCTACAAGTATTATAATGGTGAATGCTCTGAAGAACTGCAAGCACTTGTGCCCCCACGACGTGAACACCCTCGACAGACCCGACAAGCTGCAAAATCCCACCCCCACACTGTAGAGATCCCTAGATGTAAAAGATCTTTCTACTCCAGTAGTTTCTTCCCCCAGAACAGCTAGACTGGAATGGAATTCCAGGTCACTGCTTCCCCAACTGTACTGACATGCATAAGTTCAAGTGCAACGTGAACCAACATCTCGCTGCCCTAATCCCTACATAGTACCCCAGTAGATGTTTCCCCTGATAGTAGCCCCCTACACCAAAGTGGCAATGTGCCTTGTTTGGGGTGAAAATGTAAAAAAAAAAAAAAAAAAAATTATTGCTATTATTATTATAATTATTGTCATTATTATTATCATCATTATTATTATTATTATTGTTATTAGTGTTATTATTATTACTATTACTATTATTATTATTGTTATTATTATTATTATTATTATTATCATTATTATTATTGTTATTATTATCATTATTTTTATTATTATTATTATTACTATTACTATTATTATTGTTATTATTACTATTATTATTGTTATTATTATCATTATTTTTATTATTATTATTATTATTATTATAATTATTAGCATTATCATTATTATTATTGTTATTATTATTATCATTATTATTATTATCATTATTGTCATTATTATTATCATCATTATTATTATTGTTATTAGTGTTATTATTACTATTACTATTATTATTATTATCATTTTTATTATTATTATTATTATTATTATTATTATTATTATTATTATTATTATTATTATAGTTATTGGTGTTTTGTTGCTTATATTTGATATCAATAAATTTTT
>NC_136486.1:5972487-6039987 GCF_053919585.1 Euprymna scolopes
GCAACGGTTACAAATCGTAGCACTCCTATTGAAGCTAAACCTGGGTTTCTTTTGATTTGTGGGCTGGCGCCGAAGAATTGCTGCCCCACCTCGGGTCTGCCAGCGACCCCTTGATTACAGTATGGGATCACTAAACTATTCAGCACATCCAGGTACACTTTGGTGATGACTTTTAAGCCAACTTCGAAAATGTCCAGATGCATGATGTGGCCCTCACTTGAACCCACACCAAGGACCATAACAGTAGCCGGAGACATTGTTTTCATCACCGTGGGCACGTCCCTGTTATTCGTGGCAATTCAGCGATGCATTTGAGGAGCACCCTCTGCTGTCATAACTTTAATCGGCAGAGAACATGAGTTGTACAGTTGCGCATCTCAGATCTCGCTCATTGAACATAGTGTCACTTTCAAACATGATAGAAGGCTCCTATTGCTCTTGGGATTTTCACACAACTAGTCAACTCGTAGATGGTCTGCACCACAAATAGAAAACCGGTTTTTATCAAACGGAAATGAAATCATGTCGTATTTTCTAGGGCGACAATTTTATCGTACCACCATGTAATTGAAGTCATAAACAACTTAAAACACAAAACACTTACCAAAGCGGCGGGCTTCGGCAGCAATAACTCTAAAAGGGTTGATATGCCGTTAACTAAAACGATCAAATAAAACTTTTCAATCGTGGCTAATTAGGAAAAATCCTTTCACCATTTTGACAGACGTTGCTGGCCTTCTCAGCATCTTCTTAAAAATCAAACAAGGCATATTGCTACTCGAGACGTTAAAGGGGTAGTATTTGGGAACATGTCCAACAGGGAACTGTGGTGAGTTGAGTCGCGAGATTTCTGTTTACATTATATTTGAACTTCTGCAGGTAAGTACACTTGAGAAAACCGGAAACAGATGAAATTCCAAAGTTTAGCAGACAGAGGGAAGAAATTATTAGAGTAGAAAGCTTTCTGACACCCCCATACATCAACAGTTGCTATAATATCATCAAATAACATTTCTAAGTTAAATATCCCCATACACAATTAACAATAAATAGTTTAACATTTGCTGGCCACCCGGCTCCATCATATAGTACGCTTAAACATGATATTTTAATTTATGCAGATTGCATACATATGTATAATTATTGCGACTATGACAACAGCATATTCTTTTCATTATTTTGATTCTCGAGTATATATCCGACAGAGTTTGACCCAGTTAATCAACCGAGAACCACATCACTCTATATAAAAGCCTATAATATATTAACGGATACACACTCGAGAGTCAAAACAATGAAAAGAACATGCTGTTGTCCTAGCCCTAATTATGATAGAATCAATCCTCTATTGATTATTGTATATTATAAGGAATAATTTGCCCAGTGGACTAATTCGCGAAAATAAATCTATCTATCTATGTCTATGTTCCTATAAATTCGTTTTTCTTTTGTGTGTATTTGATATTCATATTAAACCCCCTCTTTTCTATTTATTTAAATAGAAAATACAATTTTCTTATATATGGGTTGTGGAATTGCATTCACTAGCAAAAGATCTAGCTAATTTGCATATTCTTTTAAACATTCATTTTAATTAATTCCCTATTAGTTCTTTCGGTTTTCTTATGGGAGGATCATCTTTAGTTAACTATTACGTGTAATTATATTCATGCAGGTATTCTACATGATTTATACTTGCATAATATTTGCGTAAAAAATTTGCAGTAAACACAAAATTGTTTCCATATATATTTATGTATACGTATATACTTTTGTTTACTCTATCTATTATGTCTATAAAAGTGAACGTGTCTGTGTGTCTATGAGTGTGTGTCTGTGTGTTTGATATACAGGGTGCTGGGATTTGGGAAAATCTTTGTGATCGGTTTTCGGCCAGAAATTTGGCCGTTAAGGGGTCAAAGTTCAACGATTTGACATTTGAAAACTCTACCAAACTCCTCCGACAATTTTGGGTTTAAACACTTGAAACTTTAGATACAGGTTCCTTGCACATGGATCTAACTTAACTTGATTTGAGCCCCAAACAATAAATGTTAAGGGGTCATAATAGGGATCAAGTCAAGAAGATTGACCGCTTTTTTTTGCTCAACATATATCTCCAAATACCCGGGAAGCGCTAGGCTGAAATGCTAGTGTATCTATAAAAATGATCGTATCTGCGTATCTGTGTGTGTGTGTGTGTGTCTGTGTACATTTCCCTACGCAATAACTCTGTCAATTTTAAGTCTACAGATTCGAAATTTGATATAGAGGGTACTGAGATTTGGGAAGATCTTTGTGATTGGTATTCGGCCAGAAATTTGGCTGTTAATGGGTCGAAGTTCAACGATTTGACCTTTGAGAACTCTACCAAACTCCTCCGATTATTTTTTAGCCTAAACACTTAAAATTTTAGATATATTTTCCTTGGACATGGATCTAACTTAAAACTTGTTTTGAGCCCCAAAAAATAAATGTTAAGGGGTCATAATAGGGGTCAAAGTTCTAAAAAAATTTACCTCTGCGGTCTCTACCACATTACTCAGATAATTTTTGGTCTAAATATTCGAAATTTGACATACAGGGTGTTCAGATATAGGGCAAGATTTTTAATCGGTTTTGGTCGAAAAGCTTTAGTTACCAATATATAAATGTATGTATGTATGTCTGTTTGCATGTCTGCCTAAAACTTTCGACAGATGCGACGGATTTTCACAAGATCAGTATCGTTTTGAAGTCCGACCTTTCAGACGACAAATATCGAAAAATTGGCTAAAAACATTAATATTTCTACCTTCAACTGGGAACCTTTCTACAGGAGAGGGGTCGCATTTTTCGCCGATATCTTTTAAAGTCATATTGTATAGCCTTAATTAAAAAAAAATGTCACTTCTGGTTTGGCGGTGGTCGTAACAGCATAGATGTCAGTTTTTTTCCTGTTCTTCCCCTCTCTTCGCGGTACGGGTTCGAGCCTGCCTTCCTACTACCACTTTTTTTTCTTTGCTCGACATACACATCCAAACACCCGGGTAACGCCGGGCTGAAATGCTATTAAATAAATAAAAATCATAATGTCGTTCATCAAATTCTGTCTGTGGTTGTTTACAATATTACGTCAGCTGATATTTGGGTTTGGTGATGACTGCCTTGGAAAAGTCACTTTTAATTGATGTTTAGTTTTAAAATATGCAAACGAGGAAATAATTTGCGGCGATTTTCAATGGTACATCCTCTTTTTATCATAAATTGAAATCATTAATAAAAAAAATAATTAAAATACAATGGTGAGGTATATACAGGTTTTAACCGGTGATCATTCGATCTGCAGTCGAATGCTCTACCACTTAGCTATACATTCAGATGACAATACATCCGTTTTTTCAAAGACGAAATGATTTGCTGAGATTTTATTATTTCCCTTGGCCGGTGTAATGTAAAATATTCCCCAGTAAAATCTTCCTTTTTATCTATAAGAGAGAAAAGCTAATTTTTTTTTCTATTTTGGAAAGTGATTTGCTGAGATTTTATTATTTCCCTTGGCCGGTGTAATGTAAAATATTCCCCAGTAAAATCTTCCTTTTTATCTATAAGAGAGAAAAGCTAATTTGTTTTTCTATTTTCGAAAGTGACTTGCTGAGATTTTATTATTTCCCTTGGCCGGTGTAATGTAAAATATTCCCCAGTAAAATCTTCCTTTTTATCTATAAGAGAGAAAAGCTAATTTGTTTTTCTATTTTCGAAAGTGACTTGCTGAGATTTTATTATTTCCCTTGGCCGGTGTAATGTAAAATATTCCCCAGTAAAATCTTCCTTTTTATCTATAAGAGAGAAAAGCTAATTTGTTTTTCTATTTTCGAAAGTGACTTGCTGAGATTTTATTATTTCCCTTGGCCGGTGTAATGTAAAATATTCCCCAGTAAAATCTTCCTTTTTATCTATAAGAGAGAAAAGCTAATTTGTTTTTCTATTTTCGAAAGTGACTTGCTGAGATTTTATTATTTCCCTTGGCCGGTGTAATGTAAAATATTTCCCAGTAAAATCTTCCTTTTTATCTATAAGAGAGAAAAGCTAATTTGTTTTTCTATTTTCGAAAGTGACTTGCTGAGATTTTATTATTTCCCTTGGCCGGTGTAATGTAAAATATTCCCCAGTAAAATCTTCCTTTTTATCTATAAGAGAGAAAAGCTAATTTTTTTTTCTATTTTGGAAAGTGATTTGCTGAGATTTTATTATTTCCCTTGGCCGGTGTAATGTAAAATATTCCCCAGTAAAATCTTCCTTTTTATCTATAAGAGAGAAAAGCTAATTTGTTTTTCTATTTTCGAAAGTGACTTGCTGAGATTTTATTATTTCCCTTGGCCGGTGTAATGTAAAATATTCCCCAGTAAAATCTTCCTTTTTATCTATAAGAGAGAAAAGCTAATTTGTTTTTCTATTTTCGAAAGTGACTTGCTGAGATTTTATTATTTCCCTTGGCCGGTGTAATGTAAAATATTCCCCAGTAAAATCTTCCTTTTTATCTATAAGAGAGAAAAGCTAATTTGTTTTTCTATTTTCGAAAGTGACTTGCTGAGATTTTATTATTTCCCTTGGCCGGTGTAATGTAAAATATTCCCCAGTAAAATCTTCCTTTTTATCTATAAGAGAGAAAAGCTAATTTGTTTTTCTATTTTCGAAAGTGACTTGCTGAGATTTTATTATTTCCCTTGGCCGGTGTAATGTAAAATATTTCCCAGTAAAATCTTCCTTTTTATCTATAAGAGAGAAAAGCTAATTTGTTTTTCTATTTTCGAAAGTGACTTGCTGAGATTTTATTATTTCCCTTGGCCGGTGTAATGTAAAATATTCCCCAGTAAAATCTTCCTTTTTATCTATAAGAGAGAAAAGCTAATTTTTTTTTCTATTTTGGAAAGTGATTTGCTGAGATTTTATTATTTCCCTTGGCCGGTGTAATGTAAAATATTCCCCAGTAAAATCTTCCTTTTTATCTATAAGAGAGAAAAGCTAATTTGTTTTTCTATTTTCGAAAGTGACTTGCTGAGATTTTATTATTTCCCTTGGCCGGTGTAATGTAAAATATTCCCCAGTAAAATCTTCCTTTTTATCTATAAGAGAGAAAAGCTAATTTGTTTTTCTATTTTCGAAAGTGACTTGCTGAGATTTTATTATTTCCCTTGGCCGGTGTAATGTAAGATATCCCCCCTGTAAAAATTCTTCTTTTTAATATATAAAAGAGAAAGACTTGTTTTAGGATCGATTTTTTTTTTGATATTCGATAATTGTATGATGAATATCTGTACAAAACATATCTAAGAACACTACCAGACATATAAATTAGCTTTATGTGGATTTTGCAAAAGATATGCTCAGTTGTTTCGAAACCTATGAGAAAGGAACTGACACGCACACACAACAAAGTGACTTTTTATATAAGAGTAGACAGAGATATATCTATAATTCTCACTTCCCTAATTAAGTCATTTAGTTTTTACCTTCCATGAGCGATGTTTCTTACAGAACGTGAAGAATTGAAGGACTGGAATCGATCCAACCTAATACTTCTCGTTAGCTAGTTCATGGTTTTGAAATAGTATTTTTTAGCTTCTCACATAAAATAGCTTTATGTCCTGCCTAGAGCGATTTTTACAAAACTCGAAATAAACAAAATGATATCCAGAAAGTAAAGAAAGGTTGAAACTCACCCGAAAAGTAGCAGTACACGGACACATCTTTCGAGTGATCTTGGCAATTTGTCGACACCTGTTCCCATCCGTAGCTATCGCAGGACCAGATCTTCTCGTCTTCGGGCCCGCACAATACCCCGTCCATGTAAATCGGGGCATCGCTAGGTGCAGGTCTACCTAATAATTCTGTCTCGTAGGGGACGCCATCGATGAAACCGAGTTGCTTACATGCGACCATCGCGTTCACATAAATCCAACTTGTATTGCAAATCGTACCCCATTGTTGGTCATATTTGATTTCAAGACGACCATAATTCTTGCCACCATCAGCCAAGCGAAGGGCTAAATCTTAAAAAAAAAAGAACAGAAAAAAGAAAATTATATATAAAGTTATATGTTGTTTTTTTGTTGTTTGTTCACGAACTTGTCCTATGGGTTTAGAGTTAAAACTGCATGAGAACATGCATTCAGGAAGTATATATCATATAATCTACTTTGGTAAGCATAATGCCTACTGGAGGGAACTTAAATGCCTACTGGAGAAGACTTGAATGTCTACTAGAGATAATTTGAATGAACTTGAATGCCTACTGGATAGAACATGGATGCTTAGTTGAGAGAAATTGAATGTCTACTAGAGATAATTTGAATGCCTACTGGAGAGAACTTAAAATCCTACCGGAGAGAATTTAAATGCTTACTGGATAAAAATTGAATGCCTATGAAAAAGAACGAATGCTTAGTTGAGAGAACTTAAATGCCTACTAGACACTATCCTCGAGTTTTTAAGGTCTCTCTGTAAAGGGGTTTGTCAGGACAACTTGGCATGATGATACTTTTCTCGACAAGTAAACCCTGACTAAATATCCAAAATTACATAGTATTTGCGGCCCAAATAGGATCTCATCGGTATGGCTAGCCAGCACTGGGTTTTACGAGGAATGGTATACATTCTGCAAGGGATTTTACTTCAAGTAACAGCACGAAGCTGGATACTCCACCAGACAAGAATAATTCTTATCCTGGAATCCAGTAAGACAAAGAGACCACAAAAAAGACATACCATAACATACTTAAACGATCAATTGGATTGATGAAAATAATGTTATCAGCTTCTTTATTGTTGATGTAAAGAAGAACTATAATGACACTTCGAATGTCTGTGTATCTCATTTAGACGCCAAATGTTAGTCCCTAAGAAGTGGTTCATTGATTCACCTGAAGTAAAATAAAATAAGAAATACATTATCTTCAATCACATCTCCATTTCTAGAAAAACAAGTAAAACGTTTTAATTTATATCATTTGAACTATTCAGACTATTTCTGTTTCGTCTTGAGTCTTATTTGCACAATGTTTCCACCGATATGACCTGAGATTTTTGTGTATCTTTTCGAATTAAAAAAAAAAATCTTTTTGTTTAATTCGGGAATCTTTATGTCGAACTTGGGAATCTGCAGAGAATTTCGAACAGGATCCATTTATTTAATACACGGGCATAGGATGCTCTCGCCCCATGAACCCGCGTAATTAAGTAATTGCCTTAGAATTTGTCAGATAGATCATGATAATATTTTTTATTCTGAAGCTATATTACATAATGCCCTTACTTCCGTATATTTTATTTAAATCAAAGTAAAAAAAACAAAACATCTTTGTGCTTTCTATCGTTTTTGACCTTTCATAAAATATCGAGTGAGGCTGGTTCATCAGAGAAAGAGTTTGCGATGATGAACACCTTCTCTCTCATCTCCCCAATGTGGCCTGTGATTAATTTAAACTTCAAATACAATATTGATTACCTAAAAATATTGCTGTTCATTTCAGTAATTTCAAGCATGACTGAATTGTATTACGCTAATAAGAGGTGGACGTTAGTGAGTTTGTCCAGCTTCTACAGCAGTTACGCCCAATCTACTCACTATTGGACGATAAATCTGACAGCCATAACTAAGAATCAAGTAAATCAAGCTATGTCATATCGGGTCATTTCTCTAACAAAAGGGTTGACCTTTTGTAACGTTTTAATTTTGTATTTTTTCCTTACAAAAAAAAGAAATGACACAAATATGATGATATCTTTGATTACCATCGATATTCTATAAAAAGAAATTTACAATTTGAATTGAAATTGTTTGGATTATGCAGACTACTGTTTTATCTTTAGTGTCATTTAAACAACGTTTCAGCCGATATAACCTCAGACCATCTTTAGGTGTAATTTATCGAACTTTGCTATCTTTCGGTCGAATTTTGGATTATACATAGCATTTCGAACGGAACACCTTAATTCATCCACGGGGGTAGCATACTCACTTATCTTCAGCCATGACTGGCGTAAAGTCTTAAGTAGTTCGTAATTTTATTCTTTGTATCGTTCACACTGAGAATTGCGCCTTCAACCTCCAGAAGAGTGTCACTTATATAACTGTATTTTACGTAGAACTTTATCTGTTATGTCACGGAACGTTGCGTGATTTAAATAAAGGGTTCCGTTTGAAATCCTGTGCAGATTCTTGAGTTCGAAAGAAAGATTCCCGAGTTCGACAAGATACACGTGAAGAAGATCGAGGGTTACATCGGTCGAAACTGTGTGCAAATAACACTCACTAGGAGAACAATATTCCGAATAATAAAATAATATAGATTCCGGATTTTTTTCCTAACAAAAAGCAGAAACCTTTTCACTAAGTTAAATTTCTAAAGTTCAAATTATAAAATCTAAAAAATTAAAATTGAAATGTTAAGCAAGTTTTTAAAAATAGTAGTGGTGACTAAATTAGTTTTGTCATTCATTTCAATAAAATCGCAACTTGTTTTTACGATATTTTGCGCTGACAGACCGAGATTGCATGAGTTGCAGTTGCTTGAATAGCGAAAAGAAGATTCTGTTATGAATCGAAATATCGAATTTAATTTTAATAAATAAATGTGTTTATTTATTTAAAAAAAAAAATTCTGGACTTGTTTGGTCTTCAAATTGTTAAATTTTGAATTTGGCATTCAATATAAACAGGCATTTTAATGCATTAGACTTGTTTCTTACAATATACACCAGACCAGCATTTATCAGACATCGCAATGACAACATCCGAGTGAAGCGTGCCAGGCATAACCTCCACCATGATACATAATAAAAAAAGAAACTATTTATATTTCCTGAAAAAGATTTTGTTATAAATCGAAATATCAAATTTAATTTCAATAAATAAATGTGTTTGCTTATTAAAAAAAACAAATTCTTTACTTGTTTGGTTTGCAAACCGTTAAATTTGGAAATAAAGTGAATGTTTCAAGAAAACAATATAAATTAAAACAAAAAAACATGTACAATTCAGTCAAGCCCGAAACGATGATGTACTTTCAACTTCTGATTTTTTCCAAATTTAAGGCATTTTTCTGATACCGTTTGGTAACAGCAAACAGCAAACATAATTTTAGCATGATCAGATAAACAGTTTTGAGTCACGTAGATAGGATCATTCTACCGCTCCAGAAGATATCTCACTGCTGATGCAATTCTCTATCTATATAAAAACCAAATACGTGCAAGGATGGAGTACTGCTGTCACATCTGGGCAGGAGCTGCTAAAACAGCCTATCCTGCCTTGACAGTAAAAAATATATTTCGTGGCTTGGTGAGGGATGTCCTTTTCTCTTCCCTGCAACCTCTCTCCCACAGAAAAGACGTTGCAAGCCTGTCTTTGTTTTATCGTTACTTCCATGGCAGGTGCTCGTCTGAGCTCCAATCTCTGGTCCCCCTCGCCAATCTTTCAGGATAAACACTCATCTAGCTTAAACCACTGTCAAAAATGTTCCCCACTCTTTATCTGTGCCAAAACCAAAACATAGATTCCATAAACAAAGCTTCTTTCTTAGAAGTGTACGCCTGTGGAACTCTGTTCCGTCTGCCCGTTTCCCGCCTGACTACAACTTGGATGTCTTCAAGTCCAACATAAACAAATTCCTGATGGACCGCCCCCTTAAGTAATACTCTTTATCAAATCACAACACTAACGTACTGTGCACGCAATAACCCTTATCACCGGCTTCCGGCCCTTGTAAAGCGGTGACCATCTTGTAAAAAAAACAAAGCCGATAGCCATTAGTCGCGTGCTCTCGTGTAATGAATGAATGCGTGAATGTAGGATTGACATGAAATTCTTAAAGATAAACTAAAATGACCGAAAAATGGGCTGAAATGACTTAAATAAATAAAAACAAATGACTTAAAATGACTTTAATGAACTTAAGAATGACTTGAATGCTTAAAAAATAATTGGAATCCTTCAAAAACAACTTGAATGATCTGGAGAATGACTTGAATGGCTTTGAGACTGACTGGTTGTAAAGTGGGTGATAATTTTACATTAAATTAATACAGAAAAGTGACCCCCTACTTTATATCACAATAAGTACAGCATGTAGTAAGAACAGATACTACACTTTGAGATATTAAATCTTTTGTTCAGGCAAAAAAAAAAAGAACATGAACAAAAAACTTAGGCACAAGGCCAACTCAAAAGGGGGGTCAGATGGGGGTCGTTGATCATCCTTGTCACTCTAAAACTAAACAAAAGTTTCTATTAGCTAGAATCTTCTTTCACCATAATATCGCATTCGCCCTTTCGTACTTGGGGACGTCCTACTTGGAACCCAATTGTTTAAAAAAATTTTTATTTCCGTGTAAAAAAACAAAAAAGATAACAAATATGATACGCTAATTCATTTGTGTCGAGGGCGGGGGAAAAATGATCTTGGCCAAAAGGCAAAGAAAAGCTTAAAAAGCTAAGAACCGCATCTATTAACAACAGACCTTTGATCTTAACCAAAAAGGCCAAGCACAAAAGTGTTATGGACAGACCTACCGAACAACCGACCGATAGACCGACCGACCGACCGACCGACCGACGGAGTGACTTATAGAGTCGCTTGCACGCGACTAAAAACGTTTCTGAATGTTTGCGATGAAAATTGATAATTTCTATTATTTATATTCTTCGAACTACGAATTACTGAGGAATTATCACCTGTTATTTTTCTGTTATATGTTTTGTATGTGTCTAATAAACCTTATAAAAAGCTCTGTCTAAATATAAATAAAATAAAATTCCAAATATAATTAAAATAAAATTCCAAATATGAATAAAATAAAATTCCAAATATAAATAAAATAAAATTCCAAATATAATTAAAATAAAATTCCAAATAGAAATCAAATAAAATTCCAAATATAAATAAAGTAAAATTCCAAATATAAATAAAATAAAAATCTAAATTAAAATAAAATAAAATTCCAAATATAAATAAAATAAAATTCTAAATTAAAATAAAATAAAATTCAAAATAGAAATAAAAAAAATTCCAAATTGAAATAAAGCTTATTTTCGGTCAAAATGTTCTGTGGATAAAATGAATGAAAATAATCCTTTTATCAAAATCAAAACCTCGATTTACTTTGTTAGAATATAAATGTATCTCTTAAACAGATTGGCTAGAAATAAACATGTTTCGCTTCTGAACTTCGAATTGAACAGAAACGGATACTTTCTCAAGACTTTTCATTGCATTTAAGCGTTTACAGATGAAAACACAATTTCGAATAGAAGCGTGACTGACCGACAAACAACACATTTTATGTAAACAATTTTAGACCCGTCTGAAAATATTTTGACTAAAAAAAATCGTCCTTGTATTTCGTGTAAATAATCTTTCCTGTTGGAGATATAAAATATCTCGTGGATCGTGGATAGCAGTCCATGAAGTTGTTAGGCATGGTTAAATTAAATATTTTGTCTGCTACACTTTTCTTTGTAGCCTATAACACGCAGCCACGTATATATATATATATATATATATATATATATATATATTGGATTTTCCCGTCGATTTTAACGAATGAGGTTCCAACAAATTATTTTTTAAATTCATTTATGTTTCAGGCTGAGATTACATTTAAATCCTGCAATAAATTTACAAACGAATCTACACATAATACAAATGTTTGGATTCAGTGATGGTATGCCTGCTGACCATTTAGCCTTTTCTCTTTATTGCACGCAGATAATTGAAACCCTCAGAATGAACACAGCGAAACCCCTCAAACAAAATGATTTTCACTCTTTGCAAGTCCACGTTCTCAAGACTTCTATGTGCGGTACCAATTGAAAACAAATTAGTCTTTACTCTGTCTTTGTATCTCAGTAATATATGATGCTGATGATGATGATGATGATGATGATTGCAACGTCTTGTCAGACGGGTGCCACTTCCTCAGATACGAGCCCAAAAATGACTTCCATCGCCACAGGACCATTTTAATAGACAAATGCGTGAGGGAGTATCTATACACAGATGATGTTACAGAGTCTTAGCTTTGTACGACAGCTAAGTCTCTCTCTCGGTTCAAAATGTTGAGATCCAGCAACAAGCAAGAGCAAGATAGCCAGCAACAAGTTAAACTGCAGACCAGCTTAATACGGGTACTGGTCTCCCGCTTTATGGTTTTTAAATTAGAGATTTGCTTCTCCTAGAAAGGTTGCCTTCACCACGACTTAGGGGAGCCCTCTCCACCGCAACGCACACATACATACGCACAAACACACACGGTGCTAGTTGTCCGTTGACCCCCAAAAAGGGTTCATTCGCCCTTTGGAAGGTCTTGTTTTTAATCCTTCAGGGAGACTAGCCACCCTCCTCACCAAACAAGTCTGGTGGGGGAACCATTTTAGTCGCCGGTGACCCGACCATGAGGCAGGTAGTACTGGGTTACATGGTACCAGTAGCATATGACATGACCTGACACATAATATATATATATATATATATATATATATATATATATATATGAATGTATATATGAATTTATATTGTGCACCCATGTAAAATATTATAAGGAGAAATAATATATTATGTATAGATTTTGAGTTTTTATTTTAGCAGTTGGCAAATACTGCAAGAAATGCAAATACAATTTGTAAATATTAAAACGAACAAATCTTTTCTGGATTTACAATCACTGCGACAATCAGTACATGATCACGTCTAAGACGATATTCGCAGATCTCTACACACAGTAGACTAGGATTTTTTTCTGGAAACATAAAGCACATTATTTAACAACAATTATAATTAGCATTCAAAACAAAAATATAATAAGTAATCAAAATATAAGTAATCAAGCTACTGATTGCCAACAAAATGGAACTGTTTTTCTATCACGTGCATATGTTTCAAGTTAAAATAACGCAAACTTAAGTGATTATCGGGATTATCGAATAATTATTGAAATATATAAATATACATATGTTTGCAACTTTGAATTAAAGTATATGAAACCTTAAATCTCTGTAAGGATGGCTCGAAATCGTACAATTTTTGGTAGTTATGAAGGATTACCATTTTTATCAAGAACATGGAAGAATTAAGACATCATAGCAATGTGAAGAAAAATAGACAAACATTGAGAAACAGTAATACAGAAGTTTCTGATTTTTTAGATAAGGATTGACAATTTGTATTAATTCGATTGACTATTATTTTCACAGGTTCCGGTTTAACCTCTGGCCTTCTTTAATGTGGATCATATCGAACTATGGAATTTTTCTGTCGCACTCAAACACATAGTGTATCGAATGAAATACTGAGGAAAATTCTATTCTGTGGCTCTCTTCTGGAGGTTCAAGGGCCAATGCCCAGTGTGAGTGATACTAATATATTATTAGCGCCTTTTATTAGGACTTCTACCCAGTCACGTCCAACGAAACGAAAACATGTTACCCCGTTGAGTAGATAATAGGTTTCGTTATAGAATTCAGCGTAATCAAATTTATTCCAAGAGAAGAGAAGGATCCAGGTCGTCCTTGATGAGTGTTCATCTAAACAGCATGATGTTACCACAAGTTTGCAACAAATGTCGATCTCTGAACTTTTATTCTTGGTACTCATAAATAACCTCATAAAAATGTGTTTCAGATCGGTATATTTGCTGATGACACATTTTGTACGGCATAATCACGTTGACACCACGATTCCCGTTATATCACCCAAGGTAAGCGACGTTCAGCCTGGCCAATACTAAAATGGGTGGCCACTTGATAATACCAGGTACTATATGTGCTCGGAATCTGGAAGGAGACGGGTGCTGCCAAGCTATTCTTGCCCAAGATGCGCTGCATAAAATAATACAGCGCGTCCACGACCCTGGAGGGTTAAGAAACTCATTTATTACGCTGTATAATAGACATGATAGTAAAACGAATGTGCACATATCCAAAGCAATTTCAGAAACCCAAGAAAACGATCTTCATTCGGTAGTGGAATGAGATCGTAAGTGGATGATAACATTTAATTCTGCAAAAACTTAGGTGATTTTATTTAGCAACAGCTAAAAAAATTCTCAACTACACATTGCCATGACAAATAAAAATATCTTTCAAACTTTCGGCCTAACATTCACATGCAACATAAATTAGAATATTCTTTTTTACATAGGCGTCACCATTTATCAAGGCCGAGGGGCCACTCAAAGATAAGGGTTAAAGAGTGTACAATAGTCAAAAGGACAATATAGTAATCGATATTAATGGAAGTTCGGTAAATTTGTTAACTTAAGTGTAACGGCTCATCAGAAACTTGTTTACGTTGGACTTGAAGAGAACCATATTGTAGTTAGCTGGAAAGCAGATAAACGGAAGACAATTTCACAGGCGTGCAGTTCTAAGAAAAAAGCTTTGATCATGGAATCTACGTTTAGGTTTAGGCACAGATAAAGAGTGGAGGCAATTATTGATAGTGTTTTCAGCTAGACGAGTGTTTCTTGTGAAAGTTTGGCGAGGGGGGGCAGATAGGGATCAGAACGTTCATGATGTAAAGATAGAATCTAGGTTTTAGATACATTAAAAGTAACCAGCCACTGCTTTCCCCATTGTACAACGTGATCAAGATCAGAGGAGAGAGAATCGTAGAGCTTGGTCGTTTACTGTCTTAGATGTGCTACCATAGATAGTGTCATCAGCAAAAATATCTACACATGATGTAAGGATGTGATTTGGAAGATCATTAATACAGATCAGGAAACGTGTTGGGCCCAGGATGGACCCCTGAGGGACTCCAGCATTAATACTGTGAGCTTCTGATTTTTGCCCATCAACTACTACTCTTATGAACCTATCAAAGAGAAATGATTTAATACTTGAGAATACATTTCCAGCTACACCATAGCTGGAGATCTTGTGAAGTAAACCTTTATGCCATACCCTATCAGAGGCCTTTGATATGTCAAGAGCAATTGCCCTAGAAAGGTTGCCTCTGTCGAGATTCGCTAATCCTATGAGATATAACTGTAAGCACATCTGCTGTAGATCTAGCAGAACGGAAACCATATTGAGTGTCACTAAGAAGGTTATTTTTGCTGAGATGGTTGATTACTTCTCTATTTAACACAGATTCCAGCAACCTACTCATGATGTACATGAGACTTATTGGCCTGTACTGAGAGGGGGATGAACGATCACCTGAATTCTTAAATACAGGGCATACTGATGAGATTTTCCAGGGTGATGGGAAGCAATTCTCCTTAAGACAACGTTTAAACAGTTTTGTAAGTATGGGTGCTAGTTCAGGTTGTAGTTTTTTGACTACTATAATTGGAATACCGTCAGAACCGGTTGCTTTACTGGAGTCAAGTTTTTTGATTAGCTTGGCAACATCACGTACAAATATTTGTATATCACATAGCCTGTTTTCTGATACAGGATGAAATATTGGAGGTTGGCAGCCTTGGTCGCAAAGTTCTTGGTAAAGAGTTTGGCTTTGTCTAATGCTGACGAGATTAACTCAGGCCCATTGATGATAGATGACGCTTCTGTTCAGGATTCTGTTTGCTATTTGCCAAAACTGGTGGGAACCAAGCTGCTGCTCAGCTACTTTGTACTAAACGGACTGAGCATATAACTCTCTTGCGTTCTTTATTACTTTCTTACAATGGTTGCTGGCAGTCCTGAAAGCGGCTTTAGTTTCCATACATCTATTACGTTGGAAGCAGTGAAAAAAGTTATTTCTGTGCGCAATAGTAGCAGCACATTCTGGAGAAAACCATGGCTGGCTGTTAGGTTTTTGCTGGAACTTTTTCGAGGGTATGAAACGGTCTATACGTACAATTAACCATTCCATCATATCTTATACTATAGAGAACACATCCTTTTTAAACATGAAACGCAGAGGTAGATCCGATATAAATGTACGGAAACTATCCCAGTCAGCCATAGTGTATTGATATACTGTACGATGGAGAGGTTCATTTTTATCTTAATTGATACAACTGAGTGGTCGGAAGGAAACAGAACGAAAACTGAACATAGTTCAGGGCAAGTTGTGAGAAAAAGGTCTAGGAAACTCGCATACTGGCCGTCATTGTCGGGCACACGGGTGGATTCGTGAACAATCTGAGGTCATAAGCAATGGAGAAATCATGACAGAACCTCCCCTCATCATCGGTCATGTTTGAGTAGGTCAACCATTCCACATTATGACCATTGAAGTCTCCACATACGTGAATGTTAGCTGAAGGATAAGCTGATAGAACTTGGTCAATTTTCTCAGATATGCTTTTAAAGATAGTAACTCCGCTGTTATGGGGGCGATAGAGAGTAAATATAAATGCAGTAGTGTGAGCCATTGCAACCCGGAAGCACATATAGGGTAAGTTAGGATCTTCTCTGGAGATGTCCCTACCACATGGAAAGCCATCTTTTATATAGTCACATATTCCATGCCCATGGCGATCTTGGGGGTCAGATTTGGAAGTTAAGTTAGAGCATCCCTTGATTACGAACTCATTTAGGGAAATAGTCTGTCCAATGCCAGTTTCGCTTAAAAATAAAAGGTCTAGTTCAGTCTCCTGTAATTGGGTTTAAACCTCTGGAAGGTTAGAATGTTTACCACTGATGTTGGAGAAGGACACATGGTAGTGTGGGTCTACGTTGGAAGTTGGAGATCCGGGTTTAATCGCGTATTTTTTGTTGAAACTTGCCATGATGGAATTTTAATCGAAGACGTTGCCTAGACTGCTGCAAAATGATGGGTTCTATCTACCATGCCAGAAAAGTACTCACATAGTAGTTCCTTAGGTTAAAGTGGGAGTATGCCTTGTTTGGAGTTTAAAATGAGTAAAATAAAGATTGTTTCAAAAATATTTCGCACATTCCAAGTTCTCATATCTTCTTTACTATGAATGGTAGGCGTTTTCTGTGCTTCAATTTGCAAAAACTAATCATTTGTTTAATGTGCATTAAGTCAAATAAATCCGGAAAAAAACATCCACCACAAAAGAAAGTCCATTATGAGATGGCATGGTCAAGGCATGGCGGATGGCTGCTTATGCTAAACTAACAGAACCGGACGCCCCTCAACTTCAGAAGATGTGGTGGACAACGCAATGCTGGGACGCGTTTAGTAATAAACTGCGTCAATCGCTTTATTGCAAATTAATAAAATATCAATATTTCACTAAATATACGTCTCAACAAAATGAAAATTGTATGAGCAAATGACTTCTTTAAGATTAGTTATTTCCAAAAATTTTATTCAAATTCATGCGATATTCACAAAGTTATGACATTTTATTCTTTATCGTGGAAATTCCATTGTCCATCGTTTTATTGCAGGTCTCTTAAAATGTTGTTTTAGGGCAAAAATACAATGTCTGATCATGCGAACTTTATTTTTTATTATATTTTTCTGTACAAGAACAATAATAAAAAGCACATCCTAGATGATAAGCCTCAAATAAATTAATTATTTATCGGCATATCCACCATTTTTTAAATAACTAAAACAACCTTTTGTCCCCACCCCGGGAAGTCAATTGTTTGATCTCAAAAAGGAGTTATGGCTCTAGCAATATCAACTATGTTCTCCACAAGGCATCCTTTGAAGTAAATTGTTCTTCTCCTTCATAAACTTTTTAATATTGACCCGAGATATTCAATGGAGTTAAGGTCTGGAGAACACGGTGGTCAGGTCATGAGTTCCTCCAAAGAAGCCCATAGTTTCAAGGAAGGCTGCAGTCGCTCTAGCAGAATGGGATGGTGCATTGTCATGCATAAAAATTATCTGAAAGCGATGTGACAATGGAAGGTCATCAAGTATGGTGACAAATGTTTATCCAAAAAGGCTGTGTACGCATTGCTGGTAAGTTTTATACCCTCTGGAACTCGGAATGGTCCAACCAACTTATCCCTAATGATTCCTGCCCAAAACATGATGCCTCCACCTCCTCATTGGCGATGAACTCTGTAAGGGGTTGGAGTTCCGTTCGAGTTTCAAACATCTGACTATCAAGAGTAGCACGGGTCTCATCTGTAAATAGGATATGTTGGAGATCCATTTTCATGTAATTCTGTGCCCAAGCTTTTTGTTTTCCCCTTTGTTGTTTGCTGAATGGAGGCCTTGGAATAGTTTTGATGTTCCTTACCATCTCATTCAACACATTACATCGGGCCTGCCTGGATCTTGGAGCAATTCAAGCTCTTGCAAAAATTGAAGCACTAGTACGGTTTTGGTTGACTTCCCTACGAATTTTCTGAATATCACCATGTGAAATTTTTCTCCTGGTGCCCTTATCCTTTTTAGATTTGATGTTGGGGTTGTTCATGAATAAAGCCAAAGTTCTTGGATCCCTTTCCCGCTCCATAGCTAAATCTTTGATGAATAATCCTTGTGCGAGTTCAGCAACAATCCTTTCTTTTTCGATAACCTTTAATCGACCCATTTTGGCATTTTAAAAGACCTTTTTTTTAACACAGTGATCACCACCTATCAAGGCCCGGAAGCCACTCAGGGATAAGGGTTAGCCACTCAGTCACTTATAGTTTGTGCTATATGACCCTGGGCAGACCTGCAATAAAGCGATAGACAGTATAAATTACCTAATAATAAATAAAATGTTATAACTTTGTGAATATCGCATGGATTTGAATAAAATTTTGGGAAATAACTAACCTTGAAACAGTGATTTGATGATATAGTTTTCATTTTTTTTGTGACGTATATTTAGTGAAATATTGATATTTTACTAATCTGCAATAAAGCAATTGACACAGTTTAATTGGACTCTCGGCTTGATGTGTGTCCTGTGACGAATGATGCTTACGTAAAACATTTTTGAACATTCCATAAATGAGTTGAGATTACAAGCTTTCTGAATTTACCACATTTTGATATCCTTAATAATTCTAGAGATATTCAATGTCAAAATTTGCCCAAGACTTTTGGAACAGCCAGTATATATATATATATATATATATATATATATATATATATATATATATATATATATTAAGTAATGTGATTTATAATTTAAAAGTTTTAAAATTTTTAAAATTTAAAAATCAAAATTTAATTAAATTAAAAATCAGTTTCATAATTCTTATGAAACTGATTTTTAATTTAATTAAATTTTGATTTTTAAATTTTAAAAATTTTAAAACTTTTAAATTATAAATCACATTACTTAATATTGAATTAGCTCTAGGACATTTAACTATCGAGCTTATTATATATCTAAATTACAACGAGCATTTCCTGTATTTTAATTAAACTAGTAATTTCACTATTACATTAAAATACACTTAGCTCTTTAGACTATTATTCTAATCTCCTTTAAATTATATATATATATATATATATATATACATACATATATATATATATTTCCGAGTTCGACAAGTTACACCTGAAGAATTCGGAGCTCATATCAACCGAAATGTTGTGCTAATAGGTCTCAAGATGATAATAGCAGAGGGATCCATATAATACCCTGTTCATAGCTTTTTAAAGATACTTTCGAGTAATACCAATGACTACGTACCGTTTTCATGAAAACATAATAATGAGGGATACGAAGATTTGTTCGGACATGACTCTCCGATGGAATGTGTGCATTTCTTCAGACTCTTTTCCTTGCCTGTGCATTGGAAGCGGTCCTTGCGTGTATTGTATGAAAAGAAATGGTCCCTGAAGATCAGTTTACCGAGTAGGACGCCACCACTAAAGCCCATCTCTTTACAGATGACGTTCGGCTCATGGATCGTCCAGTTTTCCGCGCACAAACTGGCGTGGAGGCCATATTGTTCCATAACTAAAGTTCCATAGGTTCCGTTTCGGAGAAAAATGTTATAATCTGGAAAATAAGATTGGGGGAAAAAACAGACAATGTATAATTATAGGTAAAATAAGATATTTTTACAAATAATTTTGATATAACGATTCATACTATATATATATATATATATATATATATATATATATATATATATATATATATATATGTATATATGTATATATTATTTTAGTAATTACAAAATTTAAAATTTATGGTGTGAAATGGTTAAATATCAAATCAAGAAAAATGTTTATTATTATATGCAAGACAAAGAATACGTATCCATTAGTATATCTCCTTAATCTATAGGTTTTCAATGATTACCCATCTCCTCAGAGGAAAAAATTTTTATCAAATATTATAATGGTTTATATATAATTTGCTAAAAAACAATAAACATAGAAAATCATAATTAAAATCTTTTAAAGTTTTTAAATATCACAGAGTAAGGGAAATTAATGAAAAGGATATTGAGTTTCATATCCAAGTTGCGTGGTGATATCCGAAGTGAAAATCCAATGGGATTTTCTTTATAAAATATTACAGCCAATAATATTCTGAAAGACCAAGTATCACTGGGTTTCTATTGAATAACTTTATTTTGAAGTATATATATATATATATATATATATATATATATATATATATTCCGGTTCTTTGACTGTCATGGCTCTTGTGGGCTGCGACGTGTTTGGCTGTGGAATTTATTATATATATATATATATATATATCTTTATTCAATTCGCAAAATTTTAGAATAATTGTAAAGTGAACCATAGCGGAAATAACCTCCTCTCCGCTCTTATTCCATTCCTTACCAAATATTCTAACGAAAAAGAAATAAAAATAAAAATAATAATAATTTTCAGACTTATACCCTTGAAACGTTAGTCTGAACGAAAAGCGCTTCGGGTGTATTTTAACGATTTTGTTTTTAATCGACTTATTTATTTTACTGAATTGTACATTTGTTACATGTAACTCCCCCATTTTTTTTATTTTTTCTCACCCCGTTTTCCATCTTATTTTAGTCGACTGTATTTCCGCTATGGTTCACTTCTTTACACACACACACACACACACACACACACACACACACACACACACACACACACACACACACACACACACACACACACACATATATATATGTATATATATATATATATATATACACTGACAGCCCGGCGTTGCCCAGTCGTATCATACGCTTAAACACTTTAATTAATGCAGATTGCGTACGTAGTGTTATAGAAATAAGGAATAATTTGCCCAGTGGACTAATTCGCAAAATAAATAAATAATGATAATGCCGAATATCAAATTCCGTCTGTGTTTGTTTACCTTACAATTCCAGCTGATATTTAGTGTTAACGATGAATGCTCTGGAAAAATCACTTTTGATTAATGTTTGTTTGAAAATATGCAAATGTAGAAATGACTCGAGGCGGTTTTAAATGAGACCTCTTATTTTATCGTAAATTGAACTCATTAATAATAAAAAAAATGCTGAGGTACAACCCGGCTTGAACAGAGGGTAATTTGAATCTGTAGTCAAAAGCTCTACAACTAAGCTATATTTCCAGATTATAATAAATGTGTTGATTTTAAGAAGAAATGATTCGCTGAAAATTGATTATCTCCCTTGCCGATGTCACGTAAAATATTCCTCTGTAAAAATCATTCTTTTTATCTATAATAGAGAAAGGCTATTTTTAAGATCAAGGTTTTTTCGATTTCCGATATTTATCGGATAACTTTCTGTCTAAAACATATCTAAGAACACTGCCAGACATAAATTAGTTTTGTTTTAAATTTGCAAATGATAAGCTCCGCTGTTTTAGAACCTATGAGGAAGAAACTCACCCCACCCCAAGTGACAAATATTATATATATATATATATATATATATATATATATATATATACATATATATATATACATACATATATATACACATACATATATATACATACATATATATACATACATATATATACATACATATATATACATATATATACATATATATATACATACATATATATACATATGTATATACATGCATATATATACATACATATATATACATATATATATATATACATACATATATATACATACATATATATACACATACATACATACATATATATGCATATATATACATACATATATATACACATATATACATACATACATACATATATATATATATATATATTTCTTTATCGTGGCGGGACTACAAACCTACCAATTATTAACATTTCATTAATTACCTTCCAGTTTTGAGAATTTGTCTGGATCTTTCCATTGTAACATCAATTCACAAGATTATATAGAATATACAATAAAATTGTGCCACTGTGTGAATTAGCAGGTAATACTTCAACGTCTGAGTGCGTTCGTCCAGTTTTTTGACGCTCTTATAAAGCCATGATGGAATAAAATCAGGACGAGGCTCGAAGAAGCTGCAGCAGTTATTGTGATAAATCGACATTCACGTTCTAAGATGGAGTACTGCTGCCACACCTTGGAACGAGTTAGTAAAATATCATTTCCTTCTTGGACAGGGTACAAAACTTCGAAATCTAGTGGGTAAAAACTTATCGCGTCTCTACTTTTTCCTTTCTACTGGAGAGAGGTTGTGAGTATATCTTTGCTCTTTCATTATTTTTATGGTATGTGCTCGACTGAGTCGCAATCTATGTCCCTCCGTCTGCAAAATATTCGCACGAATACTCGCGTAGCTACAATAATCATTGGTAATTTCCACCAGTCCCCGTGTCTTAAACTGAAAGAAAATTCTATAAAAAGAGCTTCTTTCCCAGAAGTATTCTTCCGAGAAACACAACCAACATGCTGAAGGACATTCTGTATGCTGAATTATTAAAACTATTATACACATTTTTAACTATGTAGTCACAACAAACGAAATAGCAAAAGTAATATAGGAGGGACCTTCAATAAGTTGCCAGACTTTTTTCATATGAGCAGTTTCATTAGACATTACACCCATGAAACTCTAGTCTCCTTCGAAGTAATCTCCTCCGGCTGCAATGCACTTGTTGCACCATTCCAACAACTTCTGGAAGGCCCTATGAAAGTCCTCTTGTGTAAGCATGTAAATGACCCTCGTTACAGCCTCTTTCATCTCCTCAATTGTCTCATAGCAAGAGCTTCTAAGGTTTTCCTTGAGCTTCTTGAATAACCCAAAGTCACAGAGATCAGTCTAAACTAAAGGAAGGAAGAAGAACTGCCTTGATTCTCACCTTAGTCAAATTTTTTGATCTTATCTGATCACACCTGGAACAAATTTCGCGCAAATCTTCCGAATTTTCAGTTCCTCGCGATTAATTGCGTGTACAGTTTCCATATGACATTAAGCTGTGCACTTATTGTCTTTTCTATAGACACACGACGATTTTATCCATGAAATTCTTTATTTGGACAATCGACTGTGGTGTTCTGACTTCCTTACTCCTCCCACACCTCCCGTTTTCTCTTACACTTCCTGCTTTCCTTGAATCTTTTATGTCAATGAAAAACTCTAATAATGGCTTGACTTTTAAAACATAACAGAGATAAATATTTACGGAGTAAGTTTGCATTAGAGACTTAAGTTTTTTGTTGAAATTGCAGGGTTTTGTTAATCTCATGGCAGATGAAATGATGAGTTAGAATGAAAAAATCAGACGGTAATTGTAATAAATGCTTTTACTAAAAAAAAAAAAAAAGAATTTATTAATTTTCATTTGTTTGTCCTTTTCGATGTGGAGTTTGAGATAAGGCGACTCGAGCGTAACAGCCACGTTTAAGTATTTTTATATTGATGTACGATTTCTAATGCATTATTAAACACAAGATCAGCAAAAAAAAATGTATCTGAATCATGTAGTTTTAAATCTGCAATTCTGTATTTGCCACTACCTGACTAACTAAATAAAAATATATCAATAAAATATATATACATAAAATGTATAGATAAATAAAATATACATATATAAAGAAAATATAAATAAATAAATTTAGAATATATATAAATAAAAATATGAGTAAATAAAAAATATAAAAAATAAAAATACATATAAATGATAATAATATGAATAGAAATATATATATATATATATATATATAAATAATAATAATATAAATATATATATATATGAAATAAAATAAATTATGTATATAATATAAATACATATATAAATAAAATATAAATATAAGTAAAAATATAAATAAATAAATGTATACATAGGAATAAAAATATAAATAAATAAAATATATACATATAAATAAAAAATATGAATAAAAAATATATAAATAAAAATATAAATCAATATAATACGTATAAAAATGAAACATATAAATAAATAAATAATATATACCAATAAAAAATATATAAATAAAAAATATATATCCATAAAACATATATATATATATATATATAAAAAATATAAATAAATAAATAAATAATATATACCAATAAAAATATATAAATAAAAAATATATATCCATAAAACATATATATATATTTATATATATAAAATATAAATAAATAAATTATATATACCAATAAAAAATATATAAATAAAAAATATAAATCCATAAAACATATATATATAAAATAAAATAAAATAAAAATATGAATCCATAAAACATATATGTATATATATATAAATGAAAAATATAAATAAATAAAAAATATATCAATAAAAATATATAAATAAAAATATAAATCCATAAAACATATATATGTATATATATATATATATATATATATAAAATAAAGTAAAATAAAAATATGAATCCATAAAACATATATACATACATACATATATATATATATATATATATATATATATATATATATAAATGAAAAATATAAATAAATCAAAAATATATCAATAAAAATATATAAATAAAAACTACTCACCCAAGTCAGTATCTCCTTTTGAGCATCCAATGTACACTTCATCTTGGCATTCGTAATAGCGAACACATCGTGACACGTTGTCTGAACAATCGGTGATACTGACAAAGGTCAGATCGCAATCGTGGATTGACTTCTCTGTCCCATTGCACCGGACCCTCTCCAGAAAGTTGGACGAATACATAATCTCGTTCGACTGTATGGGCAGCTGGACGCCGCGGTCGTATCCAAGCTCCTGGCATGCTACCTGCACTGCCCTCTCGTCAAAACTTTGGTTGAAATCCGCGCAGGCAGTATGCCAATAGAAATCGTCGTAGATCTCGACCAATCCACTACTGTGGTTCGGTGATTCTTCAGCGCCGGTAAGTCGAACTGAAATTAGAAAAAGAATATATTACGTGGCAAGTAAGTATGAGTGACAATGTCGCAACAAAACCATAAATAGCCGTGGTAAATCTTTATCTAATCTTCCTCGTCCTTGGCATATGGCGACCGAAATATCTGCATTCCTAGGAGGCACGAAAAGGCGAAATCGCAATGTAATATATATATATATATATATATATATATATATATATATATATATATATATATATATATATAACTACTTCATTTACTCACATAAAATTAATATACGAAAGTATAGATTTATGCGTAAACTTTAAGTATTTACCTAAAAGTGCTCAATACGTAGGTAGAGCTAGTTAGTAATTTATAAAATATATATGGCGATTAAGCTACACTGAATATTCGGCGTTTCATCAACTCTAGGATTCGTCAGGCTTAGGCGCATAAGCCTGACGAATCCTAGAGTGGATGAAACGCCGAATATTCAGTGTAGCTTAATCGCCATATACATTTTTATAAATTACTATATATTTCAAAGGGGTTAAGGTCCACAATAACACCTTAACTTTAATCTTAATTCACGTCAGCTTTAATTCATTTTTTGAGTTGAATCATATTGTTATATAGTTATTATTATTAATCTTTGTTATTGTTCTTGTTGTTAGGACTTATTAAAAGTAAGTCTTAGAGTCTTAGTAAGAGAGATGTTGCGTTCTGTGTTCGTGTTATGAAGAGATTCATATAAAGACATTTTAAAACCCATGATATATAAGACATATAATCACTTTACCTTTTGGTAGAATTACAACACAAAGATGACGTTTATAAAAACACATGATGGGTTTATTTCTTCTCCGACCGGTCGTGGTTTTCTTAGTCAGGAATTCAAAGTTTTACATACTATGTTTCAAAGGTGACCGTCTCGCTTCCAGACGTTCGACTCCCATCTCTCGACTCCAGGCTGTCGTTAGTCGTCCTCGGACTCTCTCTCCGACTCCATCTCAGACTCTTTCCCAGACTCTAAAGTTTCTTACTATATCGAGAATTTCCCATTTTCCATGACGTCATACACATGTTAAAACATGTGTCTTCTTTCACGTGTTCTGGAAATGCGTGTCCAAAACTTTTTCCTTTGTTTACAAAAGGAATTTTAACCTATATTACCAGTAACCTATATTTCCAATATGTTAAAAAGTGTTTATCAAATTATCTTATAGTTGCATTCTTCAATTGTTTTTAATAACAGAATTGACAATGCACATTCTTTTCTTAAAACTATTTTATCTCTAAGCTAAACAATGGTTTGTTTTTTACATTCCATTTGCTAATTCTCTCTCGTAATCTATTTCTAAACCTAAATTACGAGGTTCGAATTTCGTCTATTCTATTTCATTTTTACATTTAACTACTCTCTCTATTTTTATACTTACATGAAAAGGGGACAGCCCTTATCATGTAACATCATTGTGTCGAATTAATTCACCTCATAAATTCACGTTCTTATTAAAGTGAACGTAAAAAAGAAGTCGGAACTTTAGACAATTCTCGACACAAATTTTGCATAACTTTGTTTTTCCCTTCTCCACTTGCACGTGGCACTCTTTCAAAAATAGATAAATAGATAAATAATAAAAAATAAGAACGTTACTTGTTATCGTGTCAACAGAAGGAAAGCATCCTGCTCACGTGATTACGTGTCTTTTTAAAAACATTTACATAACATTTTTATTTTTATTTATATATATGTTTAAGATTTTTTGTCGGTATACTAGAAGGAATTCAGTTGATTTCTGCGTGTTCGTTACATTACAATAGTACAACCCCGAATCCGACGGAGCAATACTACACCGTTCAAAACTGTAAAACTGAAACGAAGCTGTTCTGCTTGAAAACGGCGCTATTTTCTTCTTATTCATATTTATATCGATTCTTTGCTTTAAAAACTAAAGTAATTACGTGTTTACTTTTTTAATATCCCATTTTGCTGTTTCGTATTATTTTACTAAAGTAAGTAAGGCTTCATTATTTTTCAAAACTGTTTTTGTTTCTTTGTTTTTCGTTATTTCGTCGATATTATTTAGTAAGCGTGTTTAGCAGAAAAGCCAACAAACGACTACCCGAAAAAATAAATAGACAAGAAATAAATGTTACCATAGTCAATAAAAGTTCAGTTCATGTTTTTTAAAATAGTTTATAATGCTCTTTACTTGAAATAATTTCATTATAATTTCAGCGAACCGAAATTAAAACGAAATTTGAGGCGATAACTACTTAAATGAATTTTTATATAAGCTACACATGCCATAATCGAATATTCCTCAAGCACAAAATAACGTAAACATTAAAATATGTTTATACATATTCCTTGCGTTGACGGAACTCTCTTAAATTGTTACCACAGAATGCTCAGGTGCCCCACCTTCAAATTGAAAACGGGGCTCTCCATTTCAAAGTCGCTGCCATTTTGATTTTTTTTTTAACCGGTTCGTGAATTAAAACAGTTTTTTTTTACAAACTACATAAAAATACAAACCAATGAAGCTTTCTACCATATAAGTAACTTTTATTGACTTTGGTAACATTTATTTCTTGTATATTTATATTATTATATATATAATATTTTCTCTTTGTAAGGAAACATCATTTTGTTGGTCACTCTTGGCTACGAATGGAAACAAAGTTGATATAAAAATATATTTTCACGAAAATTATCTTTACTTTCATCATATTTTGCTTAGGGTAAAACTTTTGAGTATCAAAACCTATCTCTTTACAACCCCTTCCTTTTCATAACTTATCATACTTTCATCAATCACAGTCCATTTTCTGTGGGCTGTTTTTGAACCCAGTCAACGACGGGTACTTCTGCTAGTATAATATAAAGCCGAACGTCTGTGTGTGTGTGTCTGGTCACAAATAGGCTCCTATATGGTTGACTATCATAGAAAACTGATCACATATAATGATAGAAGATGTATCGAGACATAGGAATGGGTATGTTTGATCTGGCATAATGCTGATTATTTAAATTGTGGGGTTTGCGTACTGGCCTGGTCCACAAAGTATAGAAATAAAAAATGTAAAAATTAAAAAAAAACGTTTGCAAGTGTTTTTGATATAGATGTACATAAGAATACTTTGATAAGTATGTTTTAAATTAAATAGGGATGGTATAATAAAATTGTGGGGTCTGCGTTCGCGCCTGGCCTCCATAGAATAGAAATAGGCACTAACTATAATAAGGACTTTTCATATCAATCTGCGTAAGTATACTTTGATAATTATGTTATAGGTTGAAGAAATATTATGTAATTAAATTATGGGGTGTTCGTTCGCGCCTGACCTCCATAGAATGTAAATATGTCACAAGTTTAACAAGGTTTTTCATTATAGATCCACAGAACATTGTGATAAGTGTTTCAGTGTGAACAGGTATGGTATAAAAAATTATGGGGTTTATCTATTTTATTTTTACTTTTATCATATTTTGCTTTGGTTTTGATACCCCCCAAATTCGAAGCTATCTCTTTACAACCCTTCCTTTTCATAACCTATCATATTTTTATAAATCAGAGTCCATTTTCTGTAGACTGTTTTTAAACCCAGTAAACGACGGGTACTTTTGCTAGTATATATATATATATATATATTTATATATATATATATATATATATATATATATATTTACTGTTTTTTGGGAAAGAATTATATATATATATATATATATATATATATGTATATATATATATATATATATTTGTGGTGGGACGATTCCAATATTTTTCCTGATTCTGATACAATTTCCGATTCCGATTCTGATTCTTTATAAATCTCTAAATATTTAACCATAAAAGTGTTATTTTGTCCCAATAATTGTAAAAACGCGTCCTAAATGTGAAAATGTTTTCTCAGACGTAAAAACACAGGGCGTGATCTAGAGATATTAGTCTTACTGAAAATATAAATTAATAAATATTTATTATTTTATTATTACTATTATTACTACAAGCAATGGAAGATGTTTCTTGAAACAAAATCAAATAAAAAAGATAAATTAAGGAATCGGTTTCGGTATCAGAAAATAGGCGATTCCGATACCCCAAAACATTCCGATTTTTCGGATTCCCGATTCCGATTAAACGTCTTAACACTAATATATATATATATATATATATATATATATATATATATATATATATATATATATATATATATATATATATACGAGCGATCTGCCTGGCAATGTCCGGTCCTAAGATATGCTTACATGTGATATTTTAATTCATGCAGATTGCATATTTATTATTATAGAGACAATTCTCTATCAATTATTATATTAAACCTATTATAGAATAGTGAAATCAAAACTAAACACACGCCCCCCCCATATATATATATATTTATATATATATATATATATATATATATATATATATATATATATATATACATACATACATACATACATATACTTTGGGGACCACCAGCTAGAATCGAGACCAAAGCGTACAACTCTCAACCCCCATTCACGATATATATATATATATATATATATATATATATATATATATATATATATATATATATATATATATCGTGAATGGGGGTTGAGAGTTGTACGCTTGTTTATATATATATATATATATATATATATATATATATATATATATATATATATATACCTCATAATATGCTTCCATTACGTCATTTTGAATTTAAACCTTACTATCCGTACTAACATATTCTATTAATTTCTTCTGCCAAAATGTTTTATTTAATAATTAATAAATTAATTAATTTTAATTAATGCATGAAAATAACATCAATAATTATTAATCATTCTACATGCTTGCATATACGAAACTAAACTAAACTGAACTAAAAAATAGTTCACCATTTACGGGTATATTTAATTATTTATTAATTTGAATTGGAACCATACATAATTCAGTTCACTTAACTGTAATAATATTTATTACTGTTTCAATTATAATTTTTAGTATTAGCTAATTCTAAGTCTATAATTACGTTTGGTTTAGTATAATGTATTTGTTGAATACTCAATTGTTTACATTAAGCATAAAAGGTTAAAATTAATTTAATTTATGATAGAATAACCCCCCTTAAAACAAATCTATCGATATATTAACTTACTTTTTTATTTAAAAAAAATATTATTAATATTTATTCTTTTACCATACATAACCCATTTCTATCCACTAATAAGTAATGTTTATAAGTTCTAATGTCTTTTACTTAATATTATTCAATGATTAATTCAGTGTATATTATACATTAATTCATTAATAAATTCAATAAAAATGTTACTATTAAATTGTTTTCATTCGATAGTTATAAGTCATCAATTTATAATTCATTCCTTTTTCATATCAAATTATAAATTTACATTTATTTTTATTTATTTATTTATTTTTTATCATTTTTTATCAATTTTATTTTTATAAATTATTTTTAACGTAAGATTTTTAATTTTCACATTTCACATATTTTTACTGATTCAATATTCGACAATCTAGTATTAATAAACATTTTTGCAGAAGTTACTTAGTTAAGTATAATGTTAGTTTAACATCGAATAGATCCTAATCCCTAATAATTAGGTTTCAGGGTTTCCTAATCTCATAATAATATGTTTTTTTAGTTTTAATTAAATAAATGTATATTTCAGTGAAATCTAATTCCAATTATACTTTAAGTATATTAAGAATTATAAATCTTATTTAAAAATAATATTATAGATTATGTTTACTACAGATTTCCTTTTACTTTAGCCCCCCCTACCCTATGCATTCTTTTGTTTACCTTAAATATAACTTATAAATCCGAAACGAATTTATAGACGTTTAGTTAGTAATATATATTAAAAATATCTAGTTTATCTTAATTGATGTTCAAGAGATATACCTTATTATAACTATAATATGGTTTTTACATCCAGGCCAACAAATACTACATTTATATATATATATATATATATACACTAGAAAATGCATTCGGCCTTGCCTGGTATTTTACATAATGTTACATTCCTTAAACAAGGACGTAAAAAAACCCCGGAAAATTACAGAGACATGTGCATGCCAGTATTATAATTTTTCTAAACAGTTTATTTCTTGTAAGTAAAAAAAAAATACTCTAGCTGAAATAGAAACCAAAATCTAAAGACAACGAGTTAGGTTCAAGGCCAACTTGAAAGGATCTTTAAAAATGCGTTTTCAAACCTATTTATTCTTAACATAACAAATTTGTCATGTGACCTATTCACGCGCCCGCATTCGTTAAAAAGTTGACAAATAGATGACTATCTAATGTACCAGTTTAAAAATTTTTACCCCTTAGCTGGCATTTTTCCCGGATGAAAACCGATTAAAAATTTTCCACATGTTTGTATACCCGATATACTATATTCCAAGTCTGTAGATCAAAAATCCGTTGAGTATATAGGTTTAGAACTGTCCCCACACACACACATTTTAAATTTCATATATATATATATATATATATATATATATATATATATATATATATATATATATATATATAAAGCTATACACTTCAGGAATCTTACTTGATTTTTATTATGAAAAGTATATAGGCGTCCAGAATAGGAATCCAGACAGCAGTAACATGCATACACCGACAACATTTGACCATGCGATTCCTTTCCTGCACAAAAGCCAACTACAGCCTAAGGTGAAGTACTGTTTGACCATAAAAGTACGCTTTTCTGCCCTTACAGGGTACAACACCATCTTCGAAATGTAGTGGGCGGCGCCCCTGTCGCCACCCTGTCTCCTTTTTCTCACAGATGTTACGAGTCTCTATTTGCTCTATTCTTACCTACTATGCTAGGTGCTCGACTAATCTTCAATCTATGATCTTCCTTCAAAATTTTCGCAACAACTATATAATATATATCGAGTTATAACAAACGTCAACAGTTTCGCTCATTCTCTATCTCTACCAAAAAGGAAACAAATCTTCGATAAGCAAAGTTTCTTTCCCAGCATTGCCTGTGGAACACAGTACCGTGAAGCTGCTTACCAGTTAACTATAACGTGTTTATTTCAAGTCTAATATAAATAAGTTCTTGTTAAGCAGTGCTCTTAACCCCATTCAAGTTCCACGATTACAGGTCATGTGTTTTCTAAACGTCTATCTAACATTCATGACTCTTATCCTCAAGTGGCCTCTTCGCCTTGATTAGCAGTGACCCTGTAGTGAAATGGAGCCATGAATCGAAGGTAACACTTTATGTTACTAAGACTAAGCTGCTCTCCTTTAATAATTACAAGAAGCCTCTTCAACTGATATTCATGACAAATAACACCCTACTAAATATTTTTTCCTTTATAATCCCCGGCCTAACATTCGCAGACAATACAAACTGGAACAAATATATTTAGGATCATGCGAAGACTACTGCAAAGAATGTAGGTTCCCTATATCGTGCTAGAAAACTATTCACATCTGAGAGTATCCTGTACCTCTACAAAGCCACAATCTGCCTAGTCATGGAATATTGTTGCCATATCTAGTCCCCCCTCTTGAATAAGGTCCAAAAATGTATCCAATTTTACAGGTTCCACTTTTTCAACTAATCTCTAACCCCTGTCCCATCGTCGCAAAGTTGCATCCATGTGCTTGTTTTACACATATTTTAATGGAATGTGCTATGATAACCTCGTTGCAATTGTGCGCTGCCCCCCCGACGTACATATCCCCGACAAATTTGTTTAGCAACAAAATCATATCTCTTCACTGTTGTGATCCTTAAATGTGATAAAATGTCTACTCAAATAGCTTCCTCCCTCGAACAGCTAGATTTTAGAATTCTCTTCCTGCTACCTGCTTTTCTGACTGCACTGATGTGCAGAAGTTTAGATGTAAGGTTAACCAACATATTGTTAATCTTCTTTAGCCATGTTCCCAAATAGTAGTCCCTTAAGTCCAATTGGCGATATACCATGTTTGTGGTGAACGTGGGTAAAAAAAATAAACAGTAAGAAAAAGTCCATGGACGTAAAAGAGGGAAGGTCTGGAGATATACAGTTAATATTAGAACGGAGTATACCTATCTAGATATGCGTTTTTTTTAAAACTCAGTAGCTAATCTTGCCAACCACTCGCACGTATCAAAGGTTGGATATTTTGATCAACACGTTTCGTTGTCTGCAAATGAAGTTAAACAAGTTACTACAAAGCGAGGTTACTTTTATGACATGCTACAGTGATTTTCATTAAGTTTTCTTTTATTTATAAACCGATTGAGAGTGGGTGGCGCAGTGCCCAAATCCCTCCTTTTTGATGTGCCCCTCTTCGTGGAGGTAAATGTATCGATTTATTGATGGCGTGCAGCGAATATCGATTATACGTTGGCTTCTCAAACAGGTCTTCGATGATTTGATTTCTGTTTCGACAAAAACCTTTCGGAACTTGGGGTTGGATAAGCTTGACACACGGCCCCTGTTTGCACATAAAATCAATTAGTGTAAGTGACCTCTGACCTTTCCATAATAAATAGAATCACGCTACTGCTCCTGGTGTTTTCGTCACAAGTTGAAAGTAATTTTAGGAGGGAAATAATTTAAAGCAATGGGCTTTCATAGAAGGTGAAAGAAATGGTGATTTGAGTGACTGACGTTAATCATTGCAATTTGTGTTTGCTACGAAAATCTCGTGTTTTCAACTAAGTTAATTTACGCACAAGAATCAGACTTATGAATTTAATATAGAAAGGCGCGAATAGAATAGCAAGAACATGTTTTAGACAGCAAAGACTTTTTAGCTGATTTGATATTTCAATAGTCAATATCGCTTTGCATAAAAGTAAAGAGCTATTGAGAAGTAAATAGCTAATGGTGTGAACGTGCGTGTATGTATACAATTAGAGAAAGGACTTCAATGCTTATGGATACAAAATGAACATATACTAAAGACCTTGATTATCTACGGAGAGAAAATGAATGCTCACAAATGCATCTCGAATGCTTACGAAAAAAAATGAATGCTTACAGAAAGAACTGGCAAACCTACGGAGAGAACTTGAATGACTACGAAAAACGACTTTAATGCCACCGAAGATAACTTGAATGCGTGCGAGGATAACGTGAATGCCTACGGAGAGAAATTGAATTACTACGAGGAGAACTTGAATGACTACGAGGAGAACTTGAATGACTACGGAGAGAATTTGAATGCCTACGAAGATAACTGGAATGCCTATGGAGAGAATTTGAATGCCTACGGAGAGAAATTGAATTACTACGAGGAGAACTTGAATGCCTATGGAGAGAATTTGAATGACCACGAAGATAACTTGAATGCCTACGAAGATAACTTGAATGACTACGGAGAGAACTTGAATGACTACAAAGAAAATTTGAATGACTGAGGAGAGAACTTGAATGACCTCGAAGATAACTTGAATAACTACGGAAAGGACTTGAATGTCTCCTAAGATAACTTGGGTGCCTATTGGGAAGAACTTGAATGCCTACAAAACACTATCCTCAATTATATAAGGTATCTCTGTAGAGTAGTTTTGTCAGAACAACTTTACATTAGGGCACGTTTTACTACAAGTAAAAGCTGACAGAATGTTCCTCTCGATATGACTATATCACACTGGCATATGGACATATTCACCAATTAATATTGCCTCTATTAACAGTATTACGCTGAATATTCTACCAGACTAAATAAATTATTGTTCTGTAATCTGGACGGAAACCAAAAGAAGATAACATATTTAACTGGTCCGTTACCGAGAGGAAAATATATATTATTTACTTATTTGACTAACCCAATATTTGGGAGTTAAATTAGAAATCAATAGAACATTCGAATATGTGTTTTATATAAAAATCAAGCTTTCGTTCCAGGAAGAGGCCAATCAATTTTTGAGGATTTCGATTGAAGTAGAATTAAAGAAACGTGAAATTACAATCAGAAAATGATGGAAAACGAACATAAAATGTCTAAACAAATAATCGCATCACCTATTAACATATCATCATATCAAAAATGATATTTGTGTCATTTTCATAAGGTTTTGATCGATATAACCACCGACCTTCTTCAAGTGTCTTTATTGAACTCGAGAATATTTCTATCGAACTCGAGAATTTAGATTAAATTTCGAACATAACCATCATTTTACTTTACTGGAGGTAGCAGGCTCTCATTCCGTCAGGTATGGCTTGATAGATTGTCCTAAGTAATTCGCAATTGTATCTTTCGGTCGGCTACGCTAAAAGTTGAACTATTAACCTTCAGGAGAATGTCACTTAATTGTTCCAAGTATTCTAACCACTGCGCCACGTTTCCTAGTATGAAGTTTGGGGGTCTTAAACCTATTTTATTTCTACATGTAAATACTACTATTTAGTCCGTCCAAATTCTTCATTTCGACAGAAACATTCCCGAGTTCGACAAGATACACCTGAAGAAGGTCAAGGATTACATCGACCGAAACATTATGAAGATGAGAACAATAGTAGAAAGAAACTAATACGAATAACAAATTATCATCTCAGAAATTAGGAAACACAGAATCCAGTTAGTTTGAGTATAAGTAAGTTGTAATATTCTATTGTGTTTTCTATAACAAGTTCATTTCCAAGATTCTGATTGGCTGTTGGTTCATGACTTGACATTCTATTGTTTACCTACTGCTTCCTTCAAGAAGGTGCTTGTTTCAGTTAGATGCAAGATGAAGTCATTACACCGGTGAGAGTGAGTTAACTATGCATTTATTACACGGAAGATTCACTTTTTTATTGTTGTTTTTTTTTACATGTAATAATGTTCGATATTTAATGTGTGGTTCAAAAATGTGCTTATTACTAGTTTGGTGGGAGGGATGTGAGCGCAGTGACATTTATTCGAATATTTTCTGTAAATTTCTAATCGTAAACTTCCTCGAGTCACACGCAGCGTTTCAAAGGAATTACTTTGGGCACACGTGCACTCATGCTCAACGCCCTAAATCATTTATATATATTCATCTACTTTTTCTAATTTCTATAACAGATAAAATAACATAACGCAAACTTTGTAGTTCGTTTTCAGAAATGCCCTAGTATCAAGAATCTGAATAATATAGACCCGAAATAATGATTAAGGGGACGCTATGGAAATTCACACGAACAATATATATACATACATATACATTCATATATATATACATATATGTATATATATGTATATATATATATATATATGGGGAAAATGTGCTTATTCAATTATATTTCACTTTTTATTCATGCAAAAATTTTTATTGATGAAGTTCGATGTAACTACAGAACCAAACAGTTGGAAGCTTCATATGAATAGATTTTTTCTGTCATGTCTTAAATGTAGCTGAGAGAAAAAAACATTCTGGAAAAAATAAAGGTTCTTGAGTGTAAGGCCAACGTTAATATAGAGTTAAATAGCTAAGAATGATGTAAATTAAATGTGATGAATGATTCAAATCAAGCAAGCAAATCTGTAATCTAATATTCTACACTAGAAACGCATTTTTAGAAATAAATACAATGGGTTATTAGATGAGAAATTTTGATCTATAAAAAGGATTAACAAAGATTAGCAATATTGTTTCAAAACTGGAAACATAATTTTAGTCATATTGATGATGAAATAGTTGATACCGTTTCCAGATCAATAAAATAACTTAAAAAAATTAGCAATATGAATTCTACAACAAAAGATATTAGTAATTAAAGAATGTGGATTTATTGATATTGTTTTTAGCTCAGTAAAACTTGAAAATCCTAGCTTTTTAGATAATACTCTTGTTCTAAACGATTAAATAAAAAAAAAACAACAAAAAAACAAGGTGAACCCCCACTTTCATTGCAGTAAAACGTGCACGGAGCTAAAGAATAGATTTATTATTAGAATATTTATTAATGGGATATGTATTATTATTAGATAAGGATTTAAGAACTTAATTCCCGAATTGATATTTTTGTATTTAAGCCACGCATAACCTCAGAAAATTATGGTTGGATGGCAAACGTGGGTTATATCTTTGTAATAAATTTAGTATTATGGTTAAGATATGAATTAAAATTTATATTTTGAATAGGTTAGCCTAGTTTTAATTGGATTTGATTAATTAATAAATAAATTATAAATGCATATTAGGAATTTACCAAACCTAGAAACATCGAACGGCTTGAGTTACTTCCATTTCATCGTTATGGATATATATTAGGATTTTGGTAACTTATAATTTCAACTGACCATTTAAAATTTCTAACGTACAGAATTATCTCCCTTTCTACATCTAAAATATCCGATAATCGTAAAGCTTAATAGGAAGGAACGAATGAAAATAAAAAGTAAAAAATTATATGAGATGCTTAATTTTAAATGAAGAATAAGAATGAACTAAGTATAAAGTAATGTTAAACTTTCTTTTCTTACTGAATAAGTTTTAAACAAAAACTTTTCTTAAATCGCATAAATAGGTTAGCTGATATTTTTGTAAATAAACAGAGCAAATTCCAGATACGAAATTAACATAGAATCGTAACAATATAACTTAGTGGATTAGTCGGATTAGAAAAAATAATTTAAATTAAATAAATAAATAAATTTAATTAAAGAAATCAATGAATAGTATTAATAAAACATATTAAATAGACATAGATAACTAGCGGCAACATTCTATGATATTTTGTTTTAATTTTGTTTAAATGGAGATACGAAAATAGGTTTTAAAACATGCTTTGCAAGGATGAGATATAGGTAAAATATTTTCGCTTGTTTTGTTTGCCTTATGAGGGAAATGGTTTCCATAATGTTTTATTGTTAAAGTGTTTTTTTATTCAATAAGTCTGGAGAAAGGGTGTTCTTGTGAAAATTTTCAAACGACATCATGTTTGAATTTGTCCGAATAGTTTTGAAACAATTGTAACTAACGATGAAATTGCTACTGAACTTATTGTTTGAAGTCATGGTTTTTGTAAAAACAATATATATATATATATATATATATATATATATATAAATATATATATATTATTCTGCAAATCTTTTTATTTATGAACTTCGACGAATCTCCTAACTGCATTCGCAGCAATTACTGCTGTGGAGAGACGACAACAACTATGGATGGGAGTAATTGCTGAGAATGCAGTTAGGAGATTTTGAATTACTATCCCATCGCAGTTACCACCTGACTAAAAACAGAGGAATAGTTGGCCGAAACATCGTGAAACAACAACTAAGAAAGATGAGGATAATAGTCCGCAATAAATAAATTAATACCACTGAGATTTTTTGCCTTGATTATTATCCATAGTGTTTGAAAAAGTTTATTTGTACAACAAACGATATCCTCTACACTCTGAGGTAGATGACGGCATACTTAATGGAAGTGTAACTCTGAAGGTATCTGGTATCAACACAGATACTGAACTAATACGTACAAGTCGTGTTTGAGTCAATTCCCAATTTATTTATATCGTTATATTTATTTACTTACAACTCAACGAATTAGTTCATCCAGTCCATAAAAGGTCAAAAACTAATAATAGGGATGAATATTAAATAAAAAAATGAGCACAGATTTAACAATATTCAAATATAAATTTGGTATGAGTCATTTATTTTAACGTAACTAAAATTTTAGAAAAGTCTAGTACACGCACCCATATATAAATATGAATATTATAAAATATTATTACGCGCATGAAATGTATACCATCGGACATGCATGTTCCAAGCTTTCAGCCGTTATTAGCATGGGTAAGGACCGAACTCATTACACCAGTATCCGCAGTCTAGTATTCTACCAAATAAATTACGATGACTCTTGAATACACAGTTGCTTATCGCTTTTAAATTTATGATTTGTTGTTGGCTTTTTTTCAGCGATATTAACAAGTTGAAACGTTTTTATTTACTATTTGTTTCAGTAGAGGTCCAAGAAAGTGCGCACCAGCTCCGCCGAGGAGATCTTCTTTGGACGACGAATACTATGTAATTTTATATATTTAGTTGGGATTTATTTGTCATTGAATTTTTGACAGCATATATTTCGTACCACAAAATCATTCACTTAATTATTATATCAATCAATGAATCTATTTTGCTCTTAACTCATCAGAAGACAAAACTGTTTAAACGTTGTCTTAAAGAGAATTGATTCCCATCACCCTGGAATATCTCATCATTATGCCATATATTTAAGAATTCAGAACTCATCTCCCTCTCAGTACAGGAAAATTAGTCTCCTGTGACTCATGAGTAAGTTGCTGGAATCTGTTAAATAGAGAAGTAATCAACCACCTCAGCAAAAATAACCTTCTTAGTGACACGCAATATTGTTTCCGTTCTGCTAGATTTACAGCAGATGTGCTTACAGCTATATCTCATAGGATTAGCGAATCTCTCAACAGAGGAAACCTTTCTAGGGCAATTGCTCTTGACTTATCAAAGGCCTTTAATAGAGTATGGCATAAAGGTTTACTTCACAAGTTCTCCAGCTCCGGTATAGCTGGAAATGTCTTCTCAATTATTAAATCATTTCTTTCTGATAACTCATAAGAGTAGTGGTCGATGGGCAGAAATCAGAGGCCGTCAATATTAATGCTGGAGTCCCTCAAGGGCCCATCATTGGCCCAACTCTCTTCCTGATCTATATTAATTATCTTCCAAATCACATCCTTACATCATTTGTAGACATTTATGCTGATGACACTATCTATTGTAGCACATAAAAGACCGTAAACGACCAGGTTCTCTCCGATTCTCTCTCCCATGATCTTGAGCAAGTGGTACAACGGAAAAAGAGGTGGCTTGTTACTTTTAATGCATCTAAAACCAAGCTTTTCTCTTTACATAATCAACGTTCTGATCCCCATCTGTCATCAATTGAAATGAATGGCTCTCGTCTTGGGGAGGTCTTATGTTTTGACAAGCTTCTGGTCTTTACTCCTGATCTTAAATGGGACCCATGCATTAAATCCGTTGCCAAGGCCGCTAAAAATGGTGGGATCCTTCTATCGATCCAGTACATATCTCACTGCTGATGCAACTCTCTATCTATATAAGAGCCAAGTACGTCTAAGGATGGAGTACTGTTGCCACATCTGGGCAGGGGCTGCTAGAAAGGACTTATCCTGCCTGGATAGAGTTCAAAATAGATATTTAGCCTTGTAGGGGATGTCGTTTTCTCTTCCCTGCAACCTCTATCTCACAGTAAGATGGTCAACATCATGAAATTTGGAATATAGACTTTTTCATTGATTATATATATATATATATATATATATATATATATATATATATATATATATATATATATATATATATATATATATATATATCCCTTTAAGAGATTCGTTTTAAAAATGTTTAAATTCAATGTTATTTCACGCGGTTAATGGTAGCCGAGTTGATACGGTCTTTGCTAATCGAGCCAGAGATGCCTCGTGTTGCGGGGTTCGAATCGTTCGACTAGTGTTAACCGTGACATCCTGCACTGAGGATTCCCGAAAGGATGAAACACTAGTGTCTGTAGGTACTTAATTATTACAGTAAATAATATATATTTTTTATTTAATTATTATAGTAAAAAACAATTATGACAGCCCCTTTAAAAAATTCGTTTCTTATCGTTGAGCACTTTCAGTTGAATTAAAGTCGGCCAATTTAGCTCTTATGCATAGATCATCGTATAACGATTAGATCACTGTCTGACTGACGTAAATGAAGATGTAAAATTAAAATGTTTAAATTCAATGTTATTTCACGCGGTTTATGGTAGCCGAATGGATACGGTCTTCGCTAATGGAGCCAGAGATGTATCCTGTTGCGGGGTTCGAATCGTTCGACTGGTGTTAATCGTGACACCATGCACTGAAGATTCCCCAAAGGATTAAACACTAGTGTCTGTAGGTATTTAATTATCATAGTAAAATAAATAATTATATATATATATATATATATATATATATAATGTGTGTATGGAGGTTCTATCTATAATAAATTTCTTAATAAATTATATAACAATAATGGTAAACAACAACGAAATGACATTCCGCATACATAAATACGATCCTCGTTGCAATAAATTAATGGTTTACCTTTCGTGTAACATAAAACCATAGCAATCTCATCACATGAAGTGTCCTGTTTCCATTCTTCGGTGTAGCAATTAAATATGTTCATTTCGCGCCCAAAGCATCGTATGCCGGACATCATAATCGGGAAGTTTCCTGGGTTTTTCATACTGCAGGAGAAGACGGGAAGTAAATTCAGTTGAATATATTTGTGTTAAAGAAGAGTTAAACGTTTCACTAGTAGATAAAGTGCAACAAAAAATGTCTTGTTTTAAATATCCAAATGCATAAAAAATGAAAAAATGAAATAATACCGAGTTTTTAATTGTAAAAAAGACGATTAAACTTAGAAGAAAAAATATTGCAATTCAAATATAAAGATTTAAATATTACAATTAATAAATTTACAATAATGAATTTTGCAATTAAAATATCTATATATTAATTAGATAGCGTGTGTTACTTATTTTGTGTGTCACACTTACATCCGAGTGACTGTCATTTAATTGTTATGGACTTTTATTTCCTGTAATAAATAATTTTACCAAGACTTCTTCATACGTTTTGGTTTCGATTGTAGCTAAAAGAACTCAGCTATATATATATATATATATATATATATATATATATATATATATATATATATATATATATATATATAAACTAGACTACCCGTGACCCGTTGGGTCCGTATGTTATATTAGCTATGGAATTCATGTATGAGCGTGACACTTGTGACGTAAAGGAAATATATTTTTTTGACATAACAAACATTTCTATTAAAGTATATTAAAATGAAAAAAAGAATATAGATAGATTTCTATGAGTCGTTCTGTTTATTATAATTGATTATTTTTGAAAAAAAATACAGCTACTGAATTATAAGTGGTTGGTCATACTTATAGGTAAATGTACACTGAACAGATACCATAATACTTATTATAGTTAAATTCAAATTTTGATATATCTGCTTTTTTTTTACATCGTTCATTTCTGTATTACGTTTAAGTTATTTTAAACCCCACTCTCGCCAAGTTAAATAATAATTTCGAAATAATAACGTTAATATTCCAGTGAGTTTCCTTGGTGGTTTCCAGTGGTTTCCTTTTTGGCAAAGAAAAATAAGTTTAATGAATATCTGAACACGTGGAAACTCTCGACCGGTAATTTCAAAAATATTTCAACGATAAATTGTCCTTATTATAATTACTTTGTTTGAAGCGTCTCTTGGGAAGAAGAAAAACTGAACACTTTTATACGGAAATTACAGTAATCTATATCTATTCTATTTTCATTTCATTCGTAATTATGGGAGGGGAATTTATTTTCAAATATCTTAAATTTCGAATTAGAGCGTATGACTTACACTAAGTAAATATTAATAATTCCTTACACCCCCTTCTTTAATGGAGAGTAGACAACGCATTGTGGATGCGTTATTGGCAGTTCTCGTTACTCTCGCTTCCTCTTATTTGTCCCTCAGTCCTCATTTCCAATGAGTAATGTTTCTGACAAAGGGTGAAGAAAAAGCTAATCTCCAGGACGACAGTACTTCGTGAACAGTAGCCTGAGATGTCGGAAATTTTCTGTTTCTATGTCCATCCTTGTGGCCATGTCACTAGTAAGGGGGCTGGATGTAAACGTTTCATCTGGGCTGACGTTATCCGCCTGATAGTCACGGACCCGAACCTTGGATTTACCACTAAGGAGGCCGTCCTATCAGCAGGTGCAAAATACTGGGGCTGCTGTATTGCCATTTGGTAAATGGACTCTGGACAATGCAGTAGTTTCTAGTGGGACCTCTCGATGCCATACTAGTGGGTAATTGTTACGGCTTTATATTATCATGGCTACAAAAAATCCTCTCTTTTTCTCTCTTACTTTCCCTCTCCGTAGTGCTCTAACCAAGTCTGTCGACCTGTTCCACAAATCCCAATCCTCAACATGAAATACCTCCAGAAAAATAACACGTGTAAACCTAGAACCCCTTCCTCTAACGTAGACCCCTACTACCATGTCTCCTTCTCTAACATCAGGGGTCTACGTTCCAACCTTCCAGAGGTTGAAACCCAATTACAGGAGACGAAATCAGACATATTCTTCTTAAGCGAAACTGGCATAAGGCCGACCACTTCCCTTGACGAATTCATAATTAAAGGATACTCTAACTTAACATATAAATCTGACCCCCAAGATCTCCTTGGACATGGAATATGTGCCTACATTAGAGATGGCTTTCCATGTAGTGGGGATATCTCCAGAAAAAACCCTAATCTACCTTATATGTGATTCCGGGATGCACTTGCTTACGCCACTGCATTTATATTTGCTCTCTATCGCCTCCACAACAGCGGAGTTACTATCTTTAAGAGCATATCTGAAAAAAATTACCCCATCTTGTCTGCTCACCCTTCAGCTAACATCCATATTTGTGGTGACTTCAATGTCCACAATGTGGAATGGCTGACCCACTCTAACAAGACAGATGATGAGAGGAGGTTCTGTCATGATTTTGCCATTGCCTATGACCTCACCCAGATTGTTCACGAACCCACTCGTGTGCCCAATACTTCCGGTCAGTTTGCTAGCCTTCTAGACCTTTTTCTCACAACTTCCCTTGAGCTATGTTCAAGTTCCGTTCTGTCTCTGTGCGTGAGGTCGCCAAGCTAATCAAGAACCTTGATTCCAGTAAAGCAACTGGCCCTGACGGCATACCAATCATTCTGCTGAAAAAGCTTCAACCAGAACTTGCCCCCATACTTACTAAACTCTTTAAGTGTTGCCTTAAAGAGAAGTGCTTCCCAACATGCTGGAAAACCTCATCAGTATGACCTGTATTTAAGAATTCAGGTGACAAGTAATCTCCCTCAGAGTACAGAACAATAAGTTTCCTGTGTGTCATGAGTTAGCTGCTGGAATCCATATTAAATAACATTCTTAGTAACATGCAAGATCTACAGCAGATGTGCTAACTGTTATATCTCATAGGATTAACGAATCTCTTGAAAAAGGCTTCCTTTCTAGGGCAATTGCTCTTGACGTATAAATGGCCTTTGATAGGGTATGACATAAGGGCCTACTTCACAAGATTTCCACCTACGGTATAACTGGAAATGTTTTCTCAATCATTAAATTATTTCTCTTCAGTAGGCCCATAAGAATAGTGGTTGATGAGCAGAAATCAGACGCCATCAATATTGATGCTGGAGTCCCTCAGGGATTCATCATGAGCCCAACTCTCTTCCTGATATACATCAATGATCTCCAAAAACACACACTTAAATTATTCGTTGACATCTATGCTGATGACACGACCATCTATGGCAACACATCAAAGGCAGTAAATGACAAAGTTCTCTCTGATTCTCTCTCCTCTGATCTTGAGTGCGTGGTACAGTGAGGGAAGAGGTGGCTGGTTACTTTTAATGCAGCCAAAACCAAGCTCCTATCTTTACATCATCAGCGCTCTGATCCCCATCAAGCATCAATTGAAATGGGTGACTCTAGTCTAAACGAAGCTCCATGTTTTGATAAGCTTCTGGGCTTGACCTTTACTCCTGACCTGAAATGGAACACGTACATCAAGTTTGTTGCCAAGGTCGCTGGAATACATGGTAGGATCCTTCTACCGCTCCAGAAGATATCTCACTTCTGATGCAATTCTCTATCTGTATAAAAGCCAAGTACGTACAAGGATGGAGTACTGCTGCCACACCTGGACAGGAGCTGCTAAAAACAGACTATCCTTCCTTGACAGAGTATAACAGGCCTACTGGGTGATGCCCCTTTCTCTTCCCTGCAAGCTCTCTCCCACAAGAGAGATGTTGCGAGCCTGTTTTTGTTTTATCGTTACTATCATGGCAGGTGCTCGTCTGAACTGGTCCCCCCTCGCCAATCTTTCACGATAAACACCCGCCTAGCTGACACCACTGTCAAAAATTTTCCACACTCCTTATCTGTGCCAAAATCAAAACGTAGGTCCATGAACAAAGCTTCTTTCTTAGAAGTGCACGCCTGTGGAACTCTGTTCCGGTTGCCTGTTTCCCACCTGACTACAACCTGGGTGTCTTGAAGTCCAATGTAAATAAATTCCTGATGAACCGTCCCCTTAAGTAAGGCATTTTATCAAATCCCCAACACTAACGTACTGTACACACAATACTCCTTATCCCGAGTGGCTTCCGGGCCTTGATAAGTGGTGACTACTTTGTAAAAAAATCAATATATTACATACAAATGAGTCCATATGAATCATTAATATTACACTAACATAAGAATAATATTAAAATATACATTTTTCTCTAAAATATTAAAATCAATATAACAATTTAAATATTACAATGAATATTACAATATATAATATTAGAATTAAAATATTACAATTAATATTATAACTAATATAACAATTAATGATATTACAATTAATAATGCTATAATAAAATATCACAATTAATAATATAAATTTAAAATATTACAATTAATAACCCAATAATTAAAATATTGTAATTAATATATATTATCGTAGCGCCGCTTAATCGGAATTGGTATCTGAAAACGTTAATATCGGAACGTTTTCGGATATCGGATTCGGACAATTTCATGCCTTTTTTCCGATACAAATAATTTATTTCATTTGGTTAGAACTTAATCCTCACATGTTCCATGTTCATAATCTTCTTTAATATAAAGCTGAACGTCGGTCGTGTGTCTGGTCACGAATAGGCTCCTATATGGTATCGAGACACAGAAATGGGTATGTTTGATCTGGCAGAACGGTGATTCATTTAAATTGTGGTGTCTGCGTTCGCGCCTGTTCCACAAAGTATGGAAATACAAAATTTAAAAATTTAAAAAAAAAACGTTTACAAGTGTTTTTGATATAGATGTACATAAGAATACTTTGATAAGTATGTTTTAACTTAAATAGGGATGGTGTAATAAAATTGTGGGATCTGCGTTCGCGTCTGGCCTCCATAGAATGGGAATAGGCACAAACTTTAATAAAGACTTTTCATATTTATCTGCGTAAGTATACTTTGATAATTATGTTTCAGCTTGAAGAAATATGGTATAATAAAATTATGGGATGTTCGTTCGCGCCTGACCTCCATAGAATGTAAATATGTCACAAGTTTAACAAGGTTTTTCATTATAGAGCCACAGAATATTTTGATAAGTGTTTCAGTGTGAACGGGTATGGTATAATAAATTATGGGGTTTATCTATTTTATGTTTACTTTCATCATATTTTGCTTTGGTTTTGATAACCCCAATTTCAAAGCTATCTCTTTACAACCCTTTCTTTTCATAACCTATCATACTTTCATAAATCAGAGTCAATTTACTGTAGGCTGTTTTTGAACCCAGTAAACGACGGGCACTTTTGCTAGTATATATATATATATATATATATATATATATATATATATATATATATAAATATTGAGGGAATTAGACCTAGTGTCTTAAGAGCAGAGTTTAATTTTATGTATTAGTAAATGTACTAATACTATTAAAAAACAAACAGCGCCCGCTGTAATGTAGATATATAATAAGCTCGATAGGTATGGATATCCTAGAGCTATTTTGATATTGAGTAAAATTGTTAATAATTTTTTAATTGAAAATCAGCTTATAAAGCAAAAAACAAACAAAATCAATATTTTTACGATAATATATCTTGAACAATAATTTTATAAAAAGATTTTTATATTTAAACAAAGTTCCCTTACCAGAAATATATATATATTGATCTAGCCAACGCATATGGGTCGGTTCCCCACGAATTAATTGATATGGCATTAAACTATTTCCACTTTCCGGAAAAGATTAGGGACATTATAATGAAATATTTTCGTTTGGCTTTCATGAGGTTTACAATGAAAAAATACACTACAAGATGGCAGTCACTTGAAATCGGCATTATGATGGGGTGCGTCATCTCCCCACTATTGTTTGTGTTAGCAATGGAACTTATATTAAGAAGTGCCGCTAACACTACAATGGGGGTTACGACTAATAAACAAATAATTCTTCCTCCGTCAAGAGCATTCATGGACGATATTACCATCAGTGTCCCTTCCAAAACAGCTGCTAAGTGTTTGCTTGACCGGTATTTTGATCTTCTTACAACGGTGAAAATGAGGATTAAACCAAAGAAAAGTCGAAGTTTGTCAATCATTAAAGGTTCTGTAAGGCAAATTCACTTTAATGTCGGGGAGGATATTGTGCCGACAGTAAAAGAAATTCCTGTGAAGAGTCTAGGACGCCTTTACGAAATTCCACTAACAGACAGACATCGGGGTATGGAATTGCAAAACATGGCCCTGAAGGGACTTGAGGCAATAAATAAAACTTTTTTGCCGGGAAAGATGAAAGCTTGGTGCTATCAATATGGATTAGTACCCCGTCTTTCGTGGCCCATGCAAATTTATGAAATAGCACTATCTCGTATTGAACGGATAGAACAACACGCAAATAAATATCTACGTAAATGGCTTGGAGTCCCCCCCTGTTTTTCTAAAATAGGGTTATACACGAATTCTGGCAGCCTGCAACTTCCTTTGTCCTCATTAGTAGAAGAATTCAAAGTTGGAAAAGTGCGTCTTCAAATGATGATGAATGACTCAAATGATGAATTTGTCCGGGAAGCACATCCAACTGTAAAAGCTGGCACCAAGTGGTCAGTTACAAAAACAATTGAAGAAGCAGAATCCAGTCTTCGAACTAAGGAAATAATGGGTCTTGTTCAGGTTGACAGGGCTGGTTTAGGATCCACAAAGTATGAGCCATTTTCCAAAATGGGCATTAAAGATAAGAGAAAAATGGTGACCGAGGAAATAAAAATGTTTGAGGAGGAAAAAAGAAAAGCTACTGCTGTTACTCAAGCCAAGCAATGTGCGTGGACAACATGGAGTGATATTGAGCCAGTTAAATTATCATGGAACACCTTAATCGAAATGGAACCACTGGCGATATCATACCTTTTGAGGTCTACATATGACCTACTGCCATGCGCATCGAATCTCAAACAATGGGGATATATAGATTCTGATCTATGCACTATATGTCAAAAAGAGCGCGGTACCTTGCGTCACGTCTTGTCTGCATGCTCAAAATCCCTCCCAATGTTTACATGGCGACACAACCAGGGTCTAGAAGTGCTGGTTGAGATAATATCATCCCAGTGTATATTAGCTAACAAACAGCCTGTAACAACTAGTGAACCCAGGGTTCAATTTTGCCAAGAAGGCAAATGTCCATCAAAGAGGAAAAATAAATTGAATCCCAATATGAAGTTATTAAATGGGGCAAAGGATTGGAAAGTTTACGCAGATCTGAAGACATCTTTGAAATTTCCAGTGCACATCCTCCAAACAGAAAAGCGGCCTGATATTTTGCTCTGGTCTGACTCTAAAAAGAGTATATTTTTAATCGAACTAACTGTCCCTTGGGAAGAAAATTTCTCAGAGGCTCATGAACGAAAGAAAGATCGGTACGAATGCGTGCGTGCCGAGTGTATAGAAAAGGGATGGATGTGCAATGTGATGCCTATCGAGGTTGGATGTCGAGGATTTTTAGGACACTCCACCATTTCGCTTCTTTCGAAAATAGGCGTCACTGGAAGGGATTTTAAAAAACAAAAATGTCGCCTGCAAACAATTGTTAGACAGGCGTCATGCTGGATCTGGCGCAATTCGAAGACATTTGCAAAGAGAGCATAATATTGTCCACTTCTTCCGTTCTCGGGCTGCTCTGGAAAAAAAAAAAAAAAAAAAAGAGAGGGAGGAAAGAAAAAGAAGGAAGGGGGGAAAGGAAGGAAAAAAGGGAAATTAAAGAGAAAAATAAATAAATAAAATTTAAATTAAAATTAAAAAGTTAAAAATAAAAATGAAAAAGTTAAAAACAGCGTTTTTCCTCTGCTTGAATATGCCAGGTAATTTTTTTTTTTTTAATATCCTATTTATTGCTTTGCCCAGCAGCAATAGCTGCTGGTGGCGCCAGGGGTGGCAGTCCCGCTTTAGCCACCGAAACTGTGTCATCACCTCTGGTTAGCGGCTGATGAGGGCAAAGTAAAAGCACATGTGGTCACATGTTGTATGAAGATTATATATATATATATATATATATATATATATATATATATATATATATATATATAGTGTGTGTGTGTGTGTGTCTGTGTGTGTCTGTGTGTCTGTGTGTGTGTACAGATTACATAGGTTTTCTGATAATTCAAATGACAGCTCTGTAAGAGATACATTAGACTTGAAAACGAATATGTTGTAGCTAGCTGGGAAACGGCCCCACCGTGTTGTGTTCCACAGACGGAAGAATAAACTTTGCTTAATAAAATTTCGTTTAGTTTTAGGCCCACAGGATCTTGGTTAGACACATAGATCTATACTATCGTTTTTGTCTTTTCACAGCAAGTCCCTGATAAAGGGAGGTAAGTTGCGTTTCTATATTAACTGGTTCGTTTGTCACTCACGTTTTTGCGATTCCCTCGGAGAAATTCATTTGCCGACAGGCCGTCTCAGCTGCGTCGTTGTTCCATTCTGTGCCGCAAATCGTTCCGACTTTTCCATCAACCACAACTTCCACCCAGCCTGAGTTTTCATTGCCTCCTCCAAGGCGGAGATAAGGCTCTAGAAAATAATAAAAAATGTCAATTACTGAAATAAATCGAATATCAAACAAAACGTATTGCAGAAGAATCTATCTATCTATCTATCTATCTAGCTAGCTAGCTAGCTATCTATCTATTATATAAAACAGAACTTTCTCTCCCTCTCTCACTGAGAGAGTTTATTCTCTATTTGTTCGGAAATGATTGTACCAGTTATTTGGAAATTTCACACGAAAGTGCTTGACGTATGGGGAAATGCTCTTACGTAGGGTCTGTATGAGAATACGTAAGATAAGTATCGAAAATCGATAATCGAAAAATCTGATTAAAGAAAGAAGTTTGATTTTGATCAAAGCTAACACTTTTATACAACCTACTATCACAAGTAAATTTGAGAATTTTTATCACCGCACAAGGAGAAAGGGAAAGCCTATAAAATCGACAGTAGATTCTTTTATATAACACGTATGCGTTCGAAATGATTTCTTTTTAGAGCACATTTGAACAATGATACTTGTGATTTTGTAAAAATAATTCATGTGATTATGTAAAAATAATTTAAGTAATTATGTAAAACAATTCAAGTGATTATGTAAAAACAATTCCAATGATTATGTAAAAATAATTCACGTGATTATGTAAAAATAATTTAAGTGATTATGTAAAAATAATTCCAGTGATTATGAAAAAATAATTCAGGTGATTATGTAAAAATAATTCAAGTAATTATGTAAAAATAATTTAAGTGATTATGCAAAAATAATTCAAGTGATTATGAAAAAATAATTCAGGTGATTATGTAAAAATAATTCAAGTTATTATGTAAAAATGATTCAAGTGATTATGTAAAAATAATTTAAGTTAGAGGCATGTAAAGCAATATAATTCGTGGGTGAGTTACTCACTAGAGAAATTAATCGATTTGATTAAAAATTGGTGATTTTTCTGATGACGATAAAAATATTGGAGGGTAGAACATTTGTTGATCCTCATTCTTTACCATCGGGTATCCCTGCTAGTATATATATATATATATATATATATATATATATATATATATATATACTAGCAGGGGTTACCCGGCGTTGCCTGGGTGATCGGCCCCCTCCCCACTCCGAGGGGTAACAAAAAAAGTCACCCCTCTGGATTTACATGCTTGGTGCCGGCCTCCCCCCTTCAGGGAGAGATAATCCCCAACCACACCTTCAGGGAGGAGGGTGCCTGGAGGCTTCTCCCCCCACCCAAAGAAAAAAGCAACCTCCTCCTGGCCTCTTCGCCCCCCCACTCTTGGGGGGGGGACACCGGCTCCCTCCTTTGGGGGGAGAAACTGCCAAGCTCCCCCCTTTCGGGTGAGAAAATGCCAGGCTTCCCCTTTTGGTGGGGGGATGGTGGCGTGGCCTTCGTTATAAAGATGGCCGGCCAGCTGAGAAAATGACGTCATCGCCGAGGTCCCAACAAGCAAGATATGTGGAACTCTTAGACTGTCAATTATGAACAGTAATTTTTACAGACAGCGTTACAAAACTTCAAAATTAGATTGAAATAAAGAACACGATGATTTATACTGAAACTCATCTAATATTAATAATAAAAAAATAATAAGAAAAACACAAGTTGTTTGTTTAAGTATTATAAGCAATTGAATATTTCGTTGTATTATAGATTTTAAAGATTAGAATGCGTTCTTTAATTACTTATAAATTACATTTTAAAAAAGTGAAGGAACACGATTGATTTGTAGTAAACTTGAAGTTTATTTAATATAATTAAATGAAAATTATGCATGTAAGATTATGAATATTTGAAGCAGAACACAAGCAAAACATTTGATATGAGTTAAGACAAACAAATATTAAAATTAAACTATTTTTTAATCAAAATGAATTTTTTTAAAAATCAAAATGAATGTTTTTTTAATCGAAATGAACAATATTTTTTTTTTAGAAATAACGTTAAGAAAGAAATAGCGACAGCTAAGAGAGAATTTACGGAAACCACTAAAAAGCGCATCGAAGCACAAAAACTAGGAACTCGAGACTTCTGGAAAATCTACAACAGTGTAGTAAATAATGGGCAATCAACAATTCCCCCACTAACCAACAATCACGAGGTTGTCTCCTCAGCAACCGACAAGGCTAACATGCTTGCCAGTCGGTTTGCCTCAAACTCCACACTGGACCCTTCCAACCACCCCCTACCTGACTTTCCTATGCGGACAGACGCCACACTAGACGATCTGAAAACCACCCCTGCTCAGGTGCATGCTATCATAAAAAACCTTGACACCTCAAAAGCATGTGGACCCGATCTTATCCCAGCTGTGCTATTAAAAAAGTGCTCAGCCGAAGTAGCTCCAGTTCTCTCCAAACTCTACAACAAATGTCTTAATGAAGCTTGCTTTCCGGGCTGTTGGAAAACTGCTTCTGTTGTACCAGTATTCAAGAATTCTGGCGAAAGGACAGACCCATCAAATTATCGCCCCATTAGCCTCCTCCCACTTTTTGCCAAAATATTTGAGACCATAATTAACCATGCTCTAGTCCATCATCTTACAGATGCTAAACTACTGACTGACAAACAATATGGATTTAGACAAGCCCGTTCCACAGCAGACATCCTCACCGTGATCTCTGAACGTATATACCAATCACTGGACAAAGCGGGGGAAGGCAGAGCGGTAGCTCTAGATATATCTAAGGCTTTTGACAGGGTATGGCATGAGGGTCTCCTCAGTAAAATCAGATCATACGGTATCACTGGTAGAATACTTAACATAATTAAATCCTTCTTAGATAAGAGAAAAATCCAGGTAGTCCTCGACGGTCGCACATCTAAACAATATGATATAAATGCGGGAGTGCCCCAGGGTTCTATCCTTGGACCTCTATTGTTCCTGATATTCATAAATGACCTCCCCGACAACATTGCCTCTGAGATGGGTATATATGCTGATGACACTACACTCTATGGCAGACACGACAGGAAGACGAATGAACACATTTCTAAAGAAATGGCAGAAACACTAGAGGAAGACCTCCAATCTGTAGTGGAATGGGGACAAAAGTGGTTGGTCGCGTTCAATGCTGCCAAGACCAAACTAGTTTCATTCAATAATTACAAGAAACCCTCTCTACCACCAATAGCAATGGCCAACGACTCTTTATCTGAGAGTCCATCTTTCAAACTCCTTGGCCTAACGTTCACAGGAAACATGAGTTGGAACAATTACATTGAAGGCATTGCCAGGGCCGCTGCAAGAAAGGTAGGCTCTCTCTACCGTGCTAGAAAACTACTAACACCCGAAAGTATTCTGTACCTCTATAAGGCCACCATTCGCCCATGTATGGAGTATTGCTGCCACATCTGGGCTGGTGCATCTGCTACTAGTCTCTCGCTCCTTGACAAGGTTCAAAAGAGAGTCGCAAATCTGATAGGCCCTGAACTGGCATCTAAGCTTCAGCCTCTGTCCCATCGACGAAATGTTGCATCCCTCTGCCTGTTCTACAAGTATTTTAGTGGTGAATGCTCTGATGAACTGCAATCACTTGTGCCCCCACGACGCGAGCACCCTCGACAAACCCGACAGGCTACTAGATCCCACCCCCACACTGTAGAGGTCCCTAGATGTAAAAGATCTTTTTACTCCAATAGTTTCTTCCCCAGAACCGCAAGACTCTGGAATTCCATTCCAGGTCCCTGCTTCCCCAACAGTACTGACGTGCAGAAGTTCAAGTGTAACGTGAACCGACACCTTGCTGCCCAAATCCCTACATAGTACCCCAGTAGTTGTTGCCCCTGATAGTAGCCCCCTACACCAAAGTGGCAATTTGCCTTGTTTGGGGTGAAAATGTAATAAAAAAAAAATAAAAAAAAAAAAAAAATCAAAATGAATATTTTTTTAATCAAAATGAATATTTTTTAATGGGTTTGTATTACTGTACACATAGATTCGAAAAAGTTGTCAAAAAACAAATATATAACAAATAAATGTTATCAAAGGCAAGGTAAGTTACTTTTCTACCAAACTGGATATATTTTTCGTATTTTTATTCAATGTAACATGTTTCTTCAGCTCGAATACTATACAGTGTTTACCGATGTATTGGAAAATTTAAGATGGCGTCTGACTCCCTCTTTAACACTGTAAGTTTGGGAAAAGGTGTTATAAATAAAAAACTGGATAAAATACTGTTAAAAACTCGCTTAATATATGTTACCGTGACATAGCTTGACATATATTCGGCGGGTTTTTAATAGTATTTTTCTAGTTTTTTATTTATAACACCTTTTCCCATACTTACCGTGTTAAAGAGGGAGTGAGGCGCCATCTTGAATTTTCCAATACATCGGTAAACACTGTATGGTTTTCGAGCTGAATAAACATGTTACATTGAATAAAAACACGAAAAATATATCCAGTATGGTAGAAAAGTAACTTATCTTGCCTTTGATAACATTTATTTGTTATATATTTGTTTTTTGACAACTTTTTCGAATCTATGTGTACAGTAATACAAACCCGAAATGAACTTCAGACCACGAGTGAACGCGCGTTTTTTTTAAAGTTTAGTTTCATATATATATATATATATATATATATATATATATATATATATATATATATATATATAAGTATTTTTAAATTTTATCTTTCTAGCTTTAAAAAAAAGTTTTAAAATTTTATCAGCCGGCATAATTTATTTTTAAATATTGAAAAATTTCAAGAAAATTAATTTTTGCTAGATTTTTAAAACATGTGTATCAACAGCTTAAAAAAATCGTCTCTTCAAAAGAACGTGTTTTAAAGAGGACGGTAGTGAACGTGTGTGTGTGTGCGTGTGTGCACGTGTGCTGGGTAGGACAGCGTTTTTTTTTCGTGTTGTGTGTACGTATGTGCGGCTAGCGCCAGAATGGCGGACGTGGTGTCGGAGGTTGGATTGTGATGGCTGGTGTAAATTTCGTAATTTTTTAATTTGTAAATGGCAAGTTAGGAAAAAAATAAACCCTTCCAAGATGGACAATAAATAAGGCCATAATATTTAATGGTAAATTTAAGAGCGTAGGAACCATAGTTTTTTAGGAGATGTGATTATTGGATTAACCAATCAGAAATCGTCTGTGGCACACACATCTCTGTTTTTATAGATATAAGATATATATATATATATATGTATGTATATATATATATATATATATATATATATATATATATATATATATATATCCAGACTTGAGTAGGAACTAATGAATGCGAATGGTTCAGGATCACCTAACGAAATTTCATTGACAAACATATGACTGTTTGTAACGACCAAATGTAACTGTTTACCTTTCAATATATATATATATATATATATATATATATATATATATATATATATATATGTGTGTGTGTGTATGTGTGTGTGTGTGTGTGTGTGAATAAGAAATCAATACGAAAAAATATAAATGTTTATATCTTTTCTGTATTTATTTCCTATGTGTTGACGTGTAAGAATACAAAAAGTCGTTTAAAGGAAACTAGAATGTTTCTTTCAAAAGCACATAATTTTCGACCGATCCTTCGATCTTCTTCAGTATGAATCGGTCGAAAATTATGTGCTTTTGAAAGAAACATTCTTGTTTTTTGCAAAAGACCTTTTGTATTCCGACACGTCAACACATAGGAAAAAAATACAGAAAAGATATAAACATTTATATATTTTTCGTATTGATTTTTTATTCATACATATTTCAATATATATAATTCAATGTATATAATTCAATGTATATAATTCAATGTATATATATAACCATATTAAAGGCTTATTGCCACTTGGAACTTAAGGGACTTCTTTTTTGGGGGTTGTATCTGATAGAGAACTATAGGGAGTTGATAGCGAGGTATCCGTTCATATTCCAATAGAACTTGGCCATATCAACCTGGTCAGGGAAGCAATACACAACGAGGGAAGAGACTATTAGAGTAGAAGTCTTTCCAACTCTTCAGTAAAGGGGTAGGATTTTGCTACTTGTTCGGTTAGTCGAGAGTATGTCCGTCGAGGGGGCACAAGTGTTACGAGCTCATCAGAACACCTTCCATAAAAGTAGTTGTAAAACAGGTGCGTGGAAAGATTTAAACTTGGCCGATAGAGATAAGGACCTATTAAATTTAAAACTTCTTTTTTGGAACTTGTCTAAGAACGAGCGATTAGTGATAGATGCACCAGTCAAGATGTGTCAATAATACTTCATGCGAATTATGACTTTGTAAAGATATACGGTTCTTGATTCTCTCTGGGTGAGTACGGGAAATGAAACCCACCTTCTGTGTAGCAACCTGTGCATTGTGTTCAATGTGTTTGTGGGTTTATATGTGTAATATGTGCCGAGCATGCACGCAAGCGCACAAGCGTATGAGTCGGGCCTACCTGCGGTGAAAAGCGAACGCAGGACCTTTCGATCAAAAATCAAGTATACTAATGAACTAGACCCATCTTACCCCAAAGTGACGATTTAGTTTCGCCCAACAGCTATGAAAACCCCAAGCCGATAAGTGACTGCGGGTTTTTGAAATCAATACTTTGAGAACGTGTCTCGGTTATACCATTTTGGTATCGTGACGTGTCGTGTCGATTCGGCGGTGGGGTTCAGAATTGCGTGGATGAATTTGTTAAGGACCGTGCCATCACTTGTGAAAACAAATATATATATATATATATATATATATATATATATATATATATTGGCGCTCTTCCTTCCCTCGTGTGGCGACATAATATATTAAATATTGATAACTATGTCAACTAGTTTTAAATAATGGTTATTTTCTATTGAACTCTGATTATTATCGACTCAATTTTATAAGCTTCTGTGTATTTAAAAATGTGACATTTTTCTTTATATGTTGGAATTAAGTTGGAACATATATATATTGGCTATGTTTTAAACTAACTATACTAAGGCGATGTATTAGATACTACATATTCGAGTAGTTTTACTAGTTTGAAATAATAGGTGTCTTGCGAGTGGTTGTAATAACATCTGTTCAAGTATAAAATGTCTTGCAAGTTTGGGAAGTTAGAATTACGCGGGAACGGAATAATTTATTCATGCGAATGCAAAACAATATTAAGAAAAGATTTATTCAAAATATCAGGTGAATGAGATCAAGTTGAGGTTTATGTGTCATATATGTATACAAACGGTTGTTATAGCAACAAGCATCACGAAATATTCTGATGCTGCATTTTGGAGATAAAGATTGATTAATCGTTTTATTTGAACCATTTAGACTATTGTTCTCATGATTTTCATGTCGGTTCGGTCGATGTCATGGGAAAAAATCAATTGTAAAAAGTGATATTTTCCTAGAGGGCGATGACTCAATCTTCCGTGGGGGCGAACGAAAAATACAATTGCGAATTACTTAGGACCTCTATCCAGTCATGGCTGACGGAACAAGAGCATGCTACCCCGTGAAGTAAATAAAGGATTCCGGTCGAAATTCCGTCGAAATTCCCGAGTTCGACAGAAACAGTCCAAAATTCGACAAGATCCACGTAAGGAAGGTCAGAGGTTATATCTACGGAAACGTGGTAAAAACCAAATTCAAGATGAGAACACTAGTCCGATGAATCCAAATAATACGAATAACAATTCCTCATCTAAAAAATCCAGAAACGTCAAATTCAGACTATTGTTCTCATTATTTTCACGCCGGTTCGGTCGATGTAATACCAAACTTTCTTCAGGTGTATCTTGTCGAATACAAGGATCTTTCTGTCGAACTCCGGAATTTGCACGGAATTTTGCGCGGAATTTGCACGGAATTTTGTACGGTTCCCTTTATTTAATCCATAATTGTAGCATGCTCGCGCTCTGGAAGCCATGAGATCCTAAATAATTCGAAATTATATTTTGAGTGTTGCCTGAACATTAATTGTAATCTATATGATTTAATTGGAATCCATTATTGGGATGAGTATTATTTCTTAATTTATTTATTGCGCACGATCATCCTAATCTTTCTTAGCTGTTGTTTCACGACGTTTCGGCCAACTGTTCCTCTGGCCTTCGTCTGACGAAGGCCAGAGAAATAGTTAGTTGAAACGTCGTAAAACAACAACTAAGAAAGCTGAGGATGATAGTGCGCAATAAATATTTTAATGAATTTTAATATCGTAATGATACTTTAATGTGATTTAATACAGTACTGTGTAGTAATAACTAGTATGTATATATGATGGATTGTATGTCGAGTTCCACGTATAATCTCCACCATAACAACTAAGTTGCTCGAAAATTAACTCAGATGATTTGTTTATAGTTCTGAAGATTTTGTACAGAATCAACTACACTTTCAGTACAACTGCTAATCTTTGTCGGTGCAATGGCTACCACAAGACAGAGAAGACAGTAGTCCTCTGGTTTTGCATCAGGATTTTTTCGTTCTCTTTAATACTTATATATAACTTCAAGTTAAATATCTGCACACACACACACATACACACACTCTCTCTCTCACACACACACACACACATATATATATATATATATATATATATATATATATATATATATATATATATATATAGAATAATACTTCTCTAATACTTTGAAATTTTCAAAGTCTGTTCTAACCAGCAAAAATATAGCTAGTTTATATAAAAGTTACTTTGTTAAACGTTTTTCTTTTGAGGATGAGTGTCATTCTTTGAAAATCCACGAGGAAAAAATATCATGATTTTGTATCGCTAAAACAAACAAGAATAAAAGAGCAAACTAAAGTTGTTTTCTCATCTTACCGTGAGAATTGTAACAGAAGGCCCCGGCCACCGAGCTGATCGTAAAGTCGGACAGGCACATCTCTTCGGTGGCGTTGCATTGGTCTAGACTCGTCTCGTTACCAACGCAATCTAGAGACTTGGACACAAAGAGCGGGCCGCTCTCTTTGCGCGCATAATGCAGTGACACGCCTCCCACGTAACCCAACTGCTGACACACAACGCTGGCACTGGTGTCTTGCCAATTCATATTACACACGTAACCATCGACACCGTACTTTTGAATAATAATCATTCCGGCTTCCGGAATAATGTCCGATGATAACCGAAGTGGTTTATCTGAAAATAAACAAAAAAGGAATATGAGAAAAAATTAAATAAAATTATTTAATTTTGTTTTAGTCTTTATCAACACAAACAAAACATATTAAACCATGAAAAGTAACAAGCTTATGTATGGAACCTGTCTGACAGGGCTCTACTAGATCTCACGTATTGATCTATTTTGATATAAATATTAAAAATAGATTTATACAATATCCCTCATTAAAACATTTTATGCGGATGTATGAAATAATAACAAGGATGACCACTGTCTGGAAAGAATAAAGAAGCACTCAACTAGCGGTTTTGCAACTCTTCACTGCTTCCGATTGTTTAATTCCTGAGCTCGAACTAAGCGTTTATTAGTTCTTAATTCTTTTCATTCGTGCGTCAATTGTTTGGTGTCCCGAAGGCAGAGGCTTAGTAAATGGAGTCAAAGGTGGCTGGGTTCGAATCTCTCGACCAGCAAGAATTGTAATCAGACACTCTGGATTGGGTAAGTATGGAACACTACGATCTGTAGGTATTTACTAATTAATTAATTAATTAATTAATATATATATATATATATATATATATATATATTCTTTTTGACCCACAACCAAACATATTGATGCTAAGAACGCAAATGACGACTATTTCGATTGTCTTTTACAGTGGACCGTCGGGACTTGAGCAGCGTGATGTCTGTTTCCTTTACATTTAAACTTCTGCATTTTTGTCTAGTCAGAGAAGCAGGAAACAGCGAGGGAATTCTAAAATCTAGCAGTTCAAGGGAAGGAAATATTAGAATAGAGTAATTTTTCTACGGATCTCAGTGATAAAGGTCGGGAACTATTAGGATTAGGTATGACACTCTTTGTGGGACCTTGTATACTGTCAGGTGTGAGTCAGCCTTGGCATTAGATATAGCTGACTGTCAATATCCGGCACCAGACATGGCTGGTTCTCAATCGAAGGGGTGAAAGGAAAAGCTGTTTTGTGCTTGCCGGGCGTAACTTCCCACTCGCTAGACCTTTTTCTTTTTTTTCCCCAAATCCTGTCCCCTCTCCGATTTTAATGCTTATATATACTTTCTATTCCGTGACATCACGTTCACATAACGGCTTCAAATGCTTACTCGACACGTGACATACGCGGACACAACAAGAGATTATTTCATCGCTGATTTCGATTGAACCGAAAGGGGGCCACTTTCTGAATCAGAATGCCTGGACCTTGGAATAGACTTCCAATTGAGGTAATATGTTCATGGGTTACTGTATCATATTCGATATAAGTTCTACAATTCGTTCCTTACATGAAAATTGCTTTATTTTTTGCCAAACAATTTACATTCCAATAGTATGGAAATTTTTAAAAAGTCTGACTCACCATCTTTTAATTTTGTATTGTTATTAAGGCACATGATGCTAACATAATCTTTGAATGGGTCTCCAGCACATTCTTGGCCTTTTTCGTACGGACAGTCCAAGATGGTCGTCTCATTACCCATGCACTGAATGCCGGGACGTGTGTAATAGGCGCCGTGATCCTCGAGAAAGCCGTATGTCTGATAGGGAAACAGAATTCCTTTTGTGTATCCGAGCTCTCGACAAACTACTTGAGTGTTGACCTCATTGAATCCCAACGGGCAAGCCATATCCCACGTGTTGTCTGCGTTGAATTCTAGAACTCCATGGTTGTGGATCCGATAGCCACTGTTCATAATTCTCACTGCAAAGAAAGAAAAGGATAACTATAATTACTAAAGTTATTCATAATATATGATATTATGGTACTTATCAACAATCTGGCCATATTTTGCGTCTGGATTTTCCGGATTGATTACGTCAGTATCCGGAAAAAGCCGACGAGAAGACTGCCAAAAAGGCAGAATCAAAACTGTAAAACATGAAAATAGTTCGGATAAGTTAAATTATATGAAAAAAAGTATATAAAAGTATACAATTGTTTTTGTAAAAGTTTTCAAAGAATCTTTTTTACTTACGACGAAAAAACTTCAAATAAAACTTTTACGAGAAAAACATAAAAACAACTGGAAAAATGATTTTTTTCCACACAATGTTAAACAGCTTTTTGGTAATTTTGCAAAATCTTATTGTTTTGGAAAGTGGAGTTATACAAACGGCCTTTATTGCTCCACCGAACAATAAAAACCGTTTGTATAACTCCACTTTGCAACTCTGTTCTTCTTTTTATTTATCCTAAGCTCTACTACCATCAGTGATGGTATTGAGCTTTTTTTATTTGGTGGGGATTAAAATATAAATAACTACATTTATATTGGATGTTGGTGTTTATTTCTCCTTAATTAGTAAACTCCTCCTCATAAATCATTCTGTTATGTATGTATGTATATATATATATATATATATATATATATATATATATATATATTGAATTCAGAACAAATCAAGCAATGTATAATCTGAGAACCATCGGCGTTATAGAAGAAATCACTCACATTAACAAACAACAGAAAAAGAGCAAAAATATCAGTAACTGTTCGAACATAGTTGAATAAATGGCTGAAAAGGTCACTATGGTCCTATAGAAGTTTGGTTTGGTAGGGTCTCTCTCGTGAGTATCTGATATTAGGTTTGTTTGTCTGTTGGGTTATTAAGAATGTCGACCACCGTTGTGTTATTTTATGTCGAAATCTATGCGAACGTTTGCTGCACAGCGAGGTCAGAGTTTTACTAGAATTTTTAAGGATTAGAGGAGACCCCGGACGAAGGTAGCACAACCAAATGACTAGCAGACGAAGAATTGTCTGCCACTTTGTCTAGCGATACTGCACGCAGGAAATAGATGTCTAGGGCACTGTCGCAAATAAAGCACAGTGCACATGGTGTGGAAGGATGTTGCTAGACAATAGATCTGCATTTCTCTTTAGTTTACGAAACTATCCTCTCTGATATTTTAATTGATTTTTATTAGTTTTAATAAACCCTTTTTATAAACATTGATGCCTGAGTGATTTTATTAACAGGTGAATAAAACCTAGGTCTTTAAATCCATAATTTTATAATATTTGTTTATTAATTTTAATTCATTAGTTTTTTGTCATCACTACACCCTATATATATATATATATATATATATATATATATATATATATATATATATATATATATATATATATATGTGTGTGTGCCTATGTATTGGTTCATCTATTATATTATTATATTAAACTTTCTAATATAGTAACTAATATGTATTATATATATATACTGGCAGGGAGACCCGACATTGCCAGTGATTGAATCTTCTACACTTCCAATACTGCTATTCTATTATTGTCATCGAAATTGGTGACATTACCCATTTTTCAATCAAATCCATTGATTTCTTGCTCTTGTTGGGGACTCATCTTGGTGCACCAGGGAAACTTTACATGCCTCACACCTGACGGAACTTTTTTCACAATATATTATAGTCTACATTGCACTGTGGAGAACCTACCGTTAGTTTTATGAAAATATTTTATGTAATAGCTTGAATGGAAGTGCAAACGTACTGTATCATAGTCAGTTGTTTATTTCGAAGTCTTATAAAAAATATCGCCATCTACTACCTCTTTTTTAAGCATCTCGACAACTTTCTGTGTAAGAAATGCTTCAAAAACCTAAACGATATCAAAAACGCCTTCAGCGACTTCATCGCCACCAGAACGCAAGATTTTTATGTTATTGGCTTAAATACACTTGTTTTGCGTTGACAAACGTGTGTTCATTCTGATGGCGGATATTTCGATTAATAAACTTTTGGTTGAGCATCTAAATTTAAAAACTAAAAACCGGACAACCTTTCTTGTCATCCTGATATTAATGTTGGGACAATTAATCGGAATCAGGAATCGGAAAAATCGGAACTTTTCCGGGGTTCGGAATAGGTATCAGAATCAGAAGAAAAAACTCTGTCCCTATATTCCGATGCAAAAAACGATTCTTTTAATTGGCTATTTTATTATATATAGAGATATTATAATAAATATCTATTGATTTTAGACTACCAGTCAGACTAAAATCGGTAGACCATCGCCAACTAATATATCTTGACGATTGAGAAAATATCTGCACTTTTAACTAGTTTGTTTACGGTGTGTTCAGGAAAACATAACAATTTTATAGTTAAATATTTAGAAATTTATAATCGGAATCGGTAATTGTATCAACGTTGGGAATTTAGTACAGAATCGGTAATTGTATCAGAATCGGGAATAATATTGGAATCGTCCCATCATCAATATATATATATATATATATATATATATATATATATATATATACTAGCAAAAGTACCCGTCCTTGACTGGGTTCAAAAACAGCCTACAGAAAATGGACTGTGATTTATGAAAGTATGATAGGTTATGAAAACGAAGGGTTGTAAAGAGATAGCTTCGAATTTGGGGGTATCAAAACCAAAGCAAAATATAATGAAAGTAAAAATAAAATAGATAAACCCCATAATTTATTATAACCATACCTGTTCACACTGAAACACTTATCACAATATTCTGTGGATCTATATTAAAAAACCTTGTTAAACTTTGTGACATATTTCCATTCTATGGAGGTCAGGTGCGAACGGACATCCCATAATTATATTATACCATATTTCTGCAAACTGAAACATAATTATCAAAGTATACTTACGCAGATAGATATGAAAAGTCTTTATTAAAGTTTGTGCCTATTTCCATTCTATGGAGGTCAGGCGCGAACGCAGACCCTACAATTTTATTATACCATCCCTATTTAAGTTAAAACATACTTATCAAAGTATTATTATGTACATCTATATCAAAAACACTTGTAAACGTTTTTTTTTAATTTTTAAATTTTTTATTTCCATACTTTGTGAAACAGGTGCAAACGCAGACCCCACAATTTTAATGAACCACCGTTCTGCCAGATCAAGCATACCCATTCCTGTGTCTCGATACATCTTCTATCATTATATGTAATCAGTTTTTTAAAATAGTCAACCATATAGGAGCCTATTCGTGACCAGACACACACACACACGCACACACACACACATATATATATATTTAAATATATACATATATATATATAATATAAAGCTGAATGTGTGTGTGTGTGTGTGAGTGTGTGTGTTTGTGTGTAATCTACACATAAATAATAGAAAGATAATTCTAGTAACTATTTAAAGGAAGGTGACGGTTACTAAATGGACTGAATGCGCAAAGTTCGAGTCATGTTTGTTCTCTTAGAATGTTGGCAACCACAACGTGACTTCACCTGTAAGTATTCGATACATTTCTAGAAAAAAAATTGCGACTAGAAAGATATTTTGGACACGAATGCGATTAATAAAATTATCTGATTCATAGGAAATGAATATATGAACGAATCATTTAAAATACAAGTCATCTAAACTCATATATTGAGGACATTGCGAAGGGTACTGCAAAGAAGGTGGGTTTGTTCTATTGAACAGAAAGAGTACTCACACCTGAGAGTATCTTGTATAATCTACAAAGCCACCATTCACCCATACATGGAGTATTGTTGCTACATCTGCGCTGGTGCATCCCTCTTGGATAAGGTTTAAAAAAAGAGTTGTTAATCTAATAGGTCCCACTTTGTCCACTAAGGTTCAACCCCAGTCACATCTCCGCAATGTTGTATTTTTTTACTTGTTTTACTAGTATTTTAATAGAATGTGCTCTGATGAACGCATTGCACTTGTGCCACCTCGACGGACATATCCCCGACAAACCCGCTTAGCAACAAAATCTCATCCCGTCACTGTTGAGCCTCTTAAATATCAGAAAGCTTCCTAATTCTAATAATTTCTCCTCTCAAACAGCTAGACCGTGGACATTCCTTCCTGCTACCTGCTTCCCTGAATATACTGATATGCAGAAGTTTAAATGTAATGTAAACCAACATCTTGTTAATCTTTCTTAGACATGATCTTAAAAAGTATCCCCTTACGTCCAAGTGGCGACATGCCTCGTTAGGGAGTGAACGCGAGTAAAAAAATAAAATAAAATAAAAACACCACTAGATTTTGAGTGACCCTTTCATCATTCTTTAGACAAGCAACGTATGAAGTTATATATCTTAGATTTTTGTGCAACTCATCAGAATTTAAATAGTCGTGTGCAACTCTTTATCCACAGAAACTCGAAGCTGTTTTTGTAAATAATAATTTGCAAAGAGTAGTTTCCGTTTAAACTTGGATATATACTACCAGTAAGAGGAGGATTGATAACTAAAAAGCTCAGAAATCCACTGCTTCAAGTTGGATTAAGTTTTCTCTCATGCGAAAACAGTTTCGGATTGGGACAGCTAGAGTAATTGATAGATTTCTGAAATAGTTTAAGCAGGAAAATATATAATAGAGATATGAAAAGAACGATTTCGCTGTACTGATGTAGAATAGAGATAAAACCCTGCTCAAGGGTGTCCGATACAGTTTCAAGTTGTGTCCAGAACACATTCTGTGTGACACAGAATAAAACTATGGCGGGGTATGAAGATTCCAGATAAGAGAGTTATGGTAATTACATGCGGTTCAAACTGCCAGTATTGGGCGATAGACGTACTACCGGATGTACACGTCATATGTAGGACAAAAGAGAACAATACAAAACTAAATATTTGAACTTGATTCGAACTAGGACTAGCAGATTCGTATGCAGCGATGCAGAATCGAAATCAAATGTGTCTCTTTTGGAAGTAGTTCGATATTCCGCACATTAATAACCTAGTGTTTTGCCATCGAGGGGAAGCAAGTTAATAGAACGTAAAATCAATACACAAGAAAGAATTAGATGAAGCAGAGTAAGGTTGAGGTGGTTAAGGATAACAAGGGGGGAAGGTCAATATTGATGGTGTCTCCAGGGTGGACTTTATGTTCTTTTGATGGCGCGTTATTCTTTGATCTCGATTCCTTCAAATAAAACGTGCAATAATAATGGCCAAATAGCTTTTCCTTAAAATATTATTTTAAAACGGAAAGGAAATATGTGAAAAAAATAAAAGCAAATATAATTTTCTAACAAAAATCATATCAGGACAGTTTAGCTTCCAAACTAGCTCTATGTTTTCTAATCAAACATTAGATGACTAACTAAATGTCAGTCGTATATATGCACAAAACAGATTAGTGTGATATAGTCATATATCTTTCTCTCTGTGTACATGCGTGTGAATCTCCCCGTTTTTCTTATCTCTTTTTATCGATCTTTGTCTTTAATTTAATTTTTATATATATAAAGAGAGAGAGAGAGAGAGAGAGCGGGAGAAAGATAGATAGATAGATAGATAGATAGATAGATAGCTAAAAAGATAAAAGTAATGAAATCAAAAGGATGTAGTGTTTACCTGATATACGCAATGGTAAACTTCAAACGAATATACACAACAGTATTTATATATAGATAATTTAATCCCAACCGAATAAAAAAGCTCAATACGCAATAGAGAGTAGAGTTTATTATAAGAGAAAGAAAATTAAAACTCTAAGTTGAACTTTACAATTAAAATTTATTGTTCGACTGAATACTCAAAAAACAATTGACAAATTCCTTATTCCGCGGAGTTTCAAAGAATAATATTCTTGTTATTCTTCTCATCAGAATGAATAATGGACTCGCCACTAGAAAGAAAAACACAATCATAAAAAGCTAAACTAGGGAAATAACAGCAATGGGAGTATAATATTACTTAAGATCAAACCGAAAACTTAGGCCAATAAACAACCCCCGAGTTTAAAACAAATACCAATACCTACCTACCTACCACACGTGATCGCACTTTCCCCTTTTCCACCATGTCGCACCACACCCTACTACCTTTCCTCACCATACCTCCATTCAAAACTCCTACTACTCTCATTCACAAAGTATACCCCTAACTTTCTTTCAGAGCGTCAACCACACCCGAATATTTTATAAAAAAAAACGAATGTAATCTTAACTCTCCTTTCCATGTCGTCTCTTTTTTGTATCTTGTGAAGTGGCCTCTTTGAATTGGGATTCCATTCAAACATGTATACACATATGTAACAAATAACGTTTGTATAATAAACAGACTATATATATATATATATATATATATATATATATATATATATATATATATATATATTATGGATGGGGATGGAATTTCTTTTCCCCAAACGGACGCACCAGGTTTATCATGTACAAAATGTTAATTTTGTTGGTAACATCAGATGGACATCACATCTGATGAGTTGATGAGAAAGAAAATTTTTATGAAAACATAAAATCATAAAATTGTCATCCCATTAACGAAACGGCTGTAATGAAGAGACCTTAGATGAAATAAATAAAAGTTATGTAAAAGCAAAAATGTAAGTCTTTGAATTTTTACAAAACTTTGCACAATATATATATATATATATATATATATATATATATAAAGAGAGATGCAGTGAGTGATAGATAGATAGATAGATAGATATATAGAGAGAGAAAGAGAGAGAAAGAGCGAGTTTATCAGTAGAAAACAGTCTGAACACGCCACATAAATGAAAAATGCACTTAACACT
>NC_136486.1:6044987-6097487 GCF_053919585.1 Euprymna scolopes
TAGATAAATACTTTTTTTTTTAACAAAATGTTGGTTGGTTGTTTTTGTTTTACGGCATATCAACCCTTTTCGAATTATCTAATGCCGAATCCAAATATCTTGAAGAAATTTTTTTTAATAGAACATATTTGTTGTTTTCAAGTCGGTTTCTATTTAGCCCATAGTTGGGACCCATACAGCTACTACATCTCTGGGTCAGAGTAGACCCGGGAGCAATGGTAATTGAAGGGTGGCTCCACCCTCCCCAAAGCCCGCAAGCTGGGGCCTCACCACATGATATAGTTTGAGGTCATATCCAGGACCTTTAACAAAAGGATAGTAATAATATCGCGGGTCTCCATTCACACTAAATTCCCCAGAATACCATGCAGCCACATATTGCATATTAAAGATGCCGCTGTAAAATTTCCACATATTCCGCCAGTCGCGATTAAGGCTTTAATGATTAAAAACAACACAGGCGAAAAATATGGTTGTGTCATCCTTGGTTAAAATTATGATAATGACACTCATATTTAACCACCGGTAGCTATTTCTGATATTTCTGCTATTTCTGATATTTCTGATATTTCTGCTATTTCTGATATTTCTGATATTTCTGCTATTTCTGATATTTCTGCTATTTCTGATATTTCTGCTATTTCTGCTATTTCTGATATTTCTGATATTTCTGCTATTTCTGATATTTCTGCTATTTCTGATATTTCTGCTATTTCTGATATTTCTGATATTTCTGATATTTCTGCTATTTCTGATATTTCTGATATTTCTGATATTTCTGCTATTTCTGATATTTCTGATATTTCTGCTATTTCTGATATTTCTGCTATTTCTGCTATTTCTGATATTTCTGCTATTTCTGATATTTCTGCTATTTCTGATATTTCTGATATTTCTGCTATTTCTGATATTTCTGATATTTCTGCTATTTCTGATATTTCTGCTATTTCTGCTATTTCTGATATTTCTGCTATTTCTGATATTTCTGCTATTTCTGATATTTCTGATATTTCTGATATTTCTGCTATTTCTGATATTTCTGCTATTTCTGCTATTTCTGCTATTTCTGCTATTTCTGATATTTCTGCTATTTCTGCTATTTCTGATATTTCTGATATTTCTGCTATTTCTGCTATTTCTGCTATTTCTGATATTTCTGATATTTCTGCTATTTCTGATATTTCTGCTATTTCTGCTATTTCTGATATTTCTGCTATTTCTGATATTTCTGCTATTTCTGATATTTCTGCTATTTCTGCTATTTCTGATATTTATGCTATTTCTGATATTTCTGCTATTTCTGATATTTCTGCTATTTCTGCTATTTCTGATATTTCTGATATTTCTGCTATTTCTGATATTTCTGCTATTTCTGATATTTCTGCTATTTCTGCTATTTCTGATATTTCTGCTATTTCTGCTATTTCTGATATTTCTGATATTTCTGCTATTTCTGATATTTCTGATATTTCTGCTATTTCTGATATTTCTGATATTTCTGATACGCACAAATATTTTTGGTCCTGGATATGACCTTAGACTATATCCGATGGTGAGACCCAAGCTTGCGGGCTTTGCGGAGTGTGGAGCCACATTTTAATTGCCATTGCTCCCAGGTCCACTCTGACCCTGACTGGTAGTACCTGTTAGGGGCCCAACTATGGGTTAAATAAAAACAAATATACTCTATAAAAAATTGTTCTTCAAAATCACTGGATTCGGCATTAAATAACCTAAAAAGGATTGATATGCCGTAAAAGAAAAACAATCAAACAAATATTTTTTACATTCAAATTTGAGGTTAGTGCAAGTACAGGTACATTTCCTTGATATTTACCGAATAAAAAATGAATGCTTCATTTCCATTGTTTTTCTGCCCTTTTTGTCTGATCGTCTGACTATTCATCCCAAACTATCAATATTATAGCCCCACCGTCCATCCATAGAAAGTAAACTGTCTGTATCGTTCTACCATATATTTTTGTTTGTTTTGCTGTTTTTTTATTTTGTTTTCCTATTGTTTTGCTATTGAATTTGTTAATGTGATCGGATTTATTGTTTTCAGTTCTGCTTGAATTATGTCCTGTTTGATCATCCGTAACTATCGGTTCGCGTAACGAGACGGGCGTTAATATTTTATTACATTGTGTCTATTTCGCTCGCACCCGGTTGCACAAGACACATGATTAATTGAACGAAATGAGTATGATTACTCGGCATCAATTTCAGAAATTGACTTTCGCTATTCATACATTAACACGGATGACGTTTCGGTTAATCAACGGTATTTAGAGAAGTTCCCAATTAACGAAAAGAAAATGGCGTGATCTTTTGTCAGATGTGATTTTAACAGATTGTAATTATGAAACATGTAAATATGGGTTCCCTTTGCCAAACTTTCACAAAAACACCCGACTAGTTACAACCACTATATACGATTTCTCTCACTCTCTATCTATGCCTAAATTTAAACGCAAATTCCATGAGCAAAGCTTCTTTCTCAGAACTGCCTTCCTGTGGAACACTGTTCCGCTGTCCTGCCTCCCAGTTGAATACAACATGGTCGCCTTCAAATTAAAGATAAACAAGTTCTTGTTGAGTCGTCCTCATAAATTTACGCTATTAACGATTACTACACTACCACTTTACATACCTTATCCTCGACTGGCCTTCGGGACTAGATAAGTAGCGACCCTCAAGAAAAGAAACCAACTATAAGCTGATTATATTACAAAATGCCGAAAGCAAAAATGTTATTAAATAATAATGGAGCAATACATTCGACTCAAGATCTCACAATTCTTTAAATCTCGAAGATTTAAAGATTCAGCGAACAACACGTACAGAACTCAGCATCTTCCAGAGTCAATTCCTAGCGATATTTACATTAAACAAATGTCCTTTTCCTGATAATGTACAGTTTATAAAATTTTCAAAATTAAACGCCCCCATCTCTCATGATAAAAAAAAAAAACGTTGGCACATATATAAATTGAAGACTTCCTTCAGTCTTGACAGACTATGGATACCCACTGTAAGATTGTCTGCGCGTGAAATTTTTGTGGCAAGAGGTGTGCAATCTCCAACCACACTTCTCCTGAGTTTACATTGTTGAATACCAGTGGCAAGTGGAGGTTCAGGACGACTGGAAACAATGCCGAGATAAGCGGAAAACACATACAGCGCCTAGAATTACCAAATAGTCACCCATCTGGTACTAGCCGGGCTCAACTTCGGTGATCTGACGAGAACCGGTGTGGCAAAGCGATTATGCATATAATAAAACCCCAACGTATAAACTATTTTAGGAATAGCATCCGTAATATAATAATGCTTTCAAGCAATTAATGGTTAACTTTGAAATATTTTAATGAGATGGGTATGCAACATAAGAGTAAAACAATATATAGAAATTATCAATAGAAAAGTAGAAAACTTAAATGTTCAACGTTTCGCCAACGGTTCCATGAACTTTATCAAGAGCGCGGCAGTTAGCGAAACGGAGAGTTTTAGGTTTTTCACAATTTAAGTTTTAATTAATACCGTCAAATTTATTCTCTCATTTTATCTATCTATCTATCTATCTATCTATCTATCTATCTATCTATCTCTATATATATATATATATATATATATGTGTGTGTGTGTGTCTGTGTGTGTATGTATATATATATATATACGTAATAATAATAATAATAATAATAATAATAATAATAATAAATTAATTTCTTTGTAGAATTAAAACATTTGCAAAACATTTTAATTCAAACGTTGAATAAAACTTATCTAGCGTTACAATATGAACTAAGATGGCTGGCGGAACAAACACACGATGTTAAGCCTTATCTAATTTTTTATTCTTTTTTCGATATTAGATTGTTACGTTTTTTTTCTTTCTTTGCAAAGAATTTCTATTTTTTCTGAGGACAATATGCATGAAAAGGGCCGGTATATATATATATATATATATATATATATATATATATATATATATATATATGTATATATATATATATATATATATATATATATATATACACATATATATATATATATATACGTGTAATGGTATAATGGATATTTTAAATTTAAAATTGAAAACTAAAATGCTATCGCATCTCTTCAAAGAAACCACATCAAAATAATTTTCTGAAAGGAGAAACGTTCATTCATTATCAAATGGCACAGCAGTTTCTGCTGAACAAGGATTAACGATTCCAATTAAAGAATCCTTGGCAAGGCTCCACGTTGCTTAACTTTCAAAAATGGTGTTACAGCATAAGTAACTATCACACTAATGCTTCTAATTATATATTTTTGCATAAGTAAACATTTATTGTAAACAGTTCGATGCTTTGGATATTTGCAATTTCGAAACGGTCACCCTATTAAAATACTGAATGCTTTTTTTTAAATTCCGATGATCCAATATGTTAACGTGATGTAGTCGAAATATATTATCTTAAGAATTTGTGTTAAATAATCTATTTCCATTAAGTAGTATCAATTATCGCACATGGATTAAAAAAGAAAGAACAGAGTTTTCAAATTTGAATCATTTTAAAAGCCACATTTTCATAAGTTTTTCAAAGTCTTGTAGCGTGTGATAAGATCACATTTCTAATTGTTGTTTCCGGTTCCTACGCTCTCCTTAGGATATCAGATGTAAGACTCACACAGCTTACATTCGATTTGTTTTCTTCTTGTATATTCTATCCGGCTAGGCATTTTTATCGTGGGACCACAAATTCAACGGAGATTTGGCCATTCCTGTAATGAACTTGTCCCTGTTGGTTTTGCGCTGGGAGTTTAGCTCTGTGCAATTCTAGGAGGTCCACTCTCCCAAGCTTTGCTTCTCTCCTTGTCAATCGCATGAGGCGCCATTACCGGGGAATGTCGACGAGACTGCCCAGGCATTTTTACTGCTTAGAGTGCCCCTCGTCGGGGCGCTGGCTTCTCAATCCGTTTTTCGACTCTGATGTCACAGTTCTTGTAGTGGAAGCGAACTAAACACCATATTCTATATAGAGGACTGATCAGTATGATTTTTGTTCATATTATAACTTGTGTTTCCGGTTCCCACAATGCACCTCGCATATCAGGTCGGATATTTAAAACGCCAGGCAGCCTTTTTCTTCTAGAAGTGTTTTTATAAACACATTTCCATTTTTGTTAACGGCAATAATAAAATATTAGCGACTCCCCGCTTACTCCATATTGTAGGGCCCCATTTAAAGCGAGAAGAAGGTCATATCAACCTAATAAGCCTAAAAGTGTGTTATTCGTCTAATTGAAAACTTTCCAGGCGATGGAATTGTCATGCCTAATTTAAACTATACTGACTGTCTTATATTTATTTATAAACTTTCTAAGGAAGACTGAAGCAACAATTGCGTCACTGGAAAGTGTTAAAAGTACAAATTGTGTTCGATTAATATTATATAAGAAGTTGGTGCTCACATATGTTGTGTTGGCATTATATATCAACAACACGCCTTAATTTAAACAATCCACAATATGTAAATGAATATAATGTATAATTTATTATTATACAATGTACAACATACCGTATCAAGACTATAATGTCAAGACCATCAAACAGAATGATTACAAAAAAAAAACAAAAAAACAAAACAAAAACAAAACAAAGATTATCCCGTTCTTATTTTTTTGGTTAGTATTACATGATCTACTGCCGTGTTGGTTTTGTTTCACCCATAGGCACTTTAAATAAAGCATTTTAACACTGCGCTTGCACAACTCACTGGCAATTTGCGAATTAAGCTACTGCGAATTAAGGACCATGCCTACAGGAAGAGTATGCACGTGAGCTGAGCTGTGGGATATCTATTAACATTACACTCAAATGTCTGTATAGTAACTAGCGTTGGGACGATTAATCGGAATCGAAATTGGGTATCGGAATTAGAACTTTTTGGGATAATAGAATCGACATCGGTATAAGAAAATATTGTGCTTATTTTCCGATATCACAACCGATTCCTCTAATTGCCGTTTTTTTCCCATTAATATTTGATTTTGTTTCAAACAACTTCTTCCATTGCTGTTAGTAATAATAAAATAATAAATATTTATTAATGTTAATCTAATTGTAAAAATGAAACCCATAAATCATTTCCCACAAATGGATTTTTACGTTTGAGAAAATATCTACACATTTAACGAGTTTTATGCTAATCGGAGAAAAATAACAACATAGTTACATATTTAGGAATCAGGAATTTAGTATGGAATTGGTAATTGTATCGGAATCGGGAAGACTATTGAAACTGTCCCATCACTAATAATAATAGAGTCGGGTTAAGCAGGATTCAGAGAGGGAATTCCAACTTCCATCAATCCGAAAAAAAGAATTTTTTAGAGTAGAAGGCACACTGGTATTGGAAGACCTCTACGTGGAAATTTTCTGCTTGTCAGCTTAGTCGGGGAGAGGACCAACAAGCGATAGGAATTCGTCAAAGCACAATGCATTGAAGTATTTGAAAGCAATATTGAGACTATGAGACAAAAGTTTTGATTAGGTTTACTGCGCGGGTACTATTGATTGGAGATTTCTTTTTGAGTCCTGTCACATAGAGAGAGAAAGAGAGAGAGAGAGAGAGAGAAAGAGAGAGGGGTATTGGTTGATGCACGGGCAAATGGTAACTCTGCAGGAATATGAGATCCTGTTAAGTTAACCGTATAAGTTATACGGCATAATTACGTTGAGACATAGGTTCCTGTTAGATAACCAAAGCAACGTTAACCTGGTCAGTACCAGATGTGTGACTATTTGGTAATACTAGACACTGTTTGTAGGAGGGCGTTGACATCTTCATGTAAGAACTGAAAAAGAAAAAAAAACAAACAAACTGACGTTGTTATCTTCTCTAATCACGATGTACACGCGACTGGAGACCGCTTGTGAATTTAACATTCCTTTTGAAAAAAACTGTAATAAAAAATAAGCCAAACACGCAGGGTGAACCTCCACGAGTGAAGAATTTACTTTACCCATGATTAATGTTTGTGCAAAATTAAAAAAAAAATCCAAGGTTAATGAGAAAAATGCGAACTGGAATTTAGGAAGATCTCTATCATTCTAGTTGTTAGAGGTGCAACTTGACATGAAAAAAACAAAATCAAAAACTACCTGACAAATATACCCGGTGAACAAAGTGCAAGAGAGATTCAGACAATTTTACTTCAAGGGACGGTCAGAATCTTAAAAAGATCTCTCGGTTGGAATATATGAGTTTATGGAAGGCTGCTCCATCTGCAGCCTGAAATAATAATAAAAATAACCAAAAAGAGAGAGAATGAATGTCTACTCGAGAGAACTTGAATGCGTACTAGACATTATTCTCGAGTGTCTAAGCTCTGGAAAATGAACACCTTGCATGAACGCAAATCGGATCACATAGCACTCACGTCCTAAACAAGACATCCTCGAATTAACTAACCAACACTGACTTTTATAAGGAATGGTGTGCCAAGTGATGTTACTTCAAATAAAGGAACAAAGCTGAAAACTTCGTAAATCCAAAAGATCACAGAAAAGGTATAACGCATTTAAATGGTTAATTGTGGAAAGAAAAATTATGTTCTCAACTTCTTTACTCAGTATGTGAGATGTAAAAGAAACCTGTACGGGACATTCGAATATCTGTGTATTTCATATAGAGATTAAGTGTCAGCCCCATTAATGCGGACCCCCTTCGTTTATAAGAACTTCGATTGAACAACAACAAACAAAAAAAGAATTAGACAACATACTGCACCTTTTTTGAAATGTATCCCAATATAAAAGCTGTCAATTTGTCACTAAGAACTTCCAAATAATATTTTCACCGACACATTTAAGTAATAAGAAGTCGTTTTTTTTTTAAACACAAGTTTGACGTTTGGATAATGTACTCATCAATGTGTCAAGTTAGAAATAGTATATTCGTCGAGTTGTCAATCTCGTTTTAAAAATATATTGCTGTTTTTTTCCAATCATTCTTAAGATGGCAATAACTGTCTACCGTGCGAGAAGGTTACGCCTGAAAGTATCCTGTACCTCTACAAGGCCACCATTCGCCACATGTATAGAGTATTGTTGTCACATTTGAGTTGGCGCATCCTTTACAAGTCAGTCACTCCTGGACATGGTCCAAAAGAGAGTCGCCAACCTAAGAGGTCCCGAGCTGTCAGCTAGGCTTCAACCTCTGTCCCATCGACGAAATGCTGCACGCCTCTGTCAGTTTTACGAATATTTTAATCGTAGATGTTCCAACGAACAGTATCCCCTTGATGTAAATACCCCTGACAAAACATGACGAGCAGTAAAATATCACTCCTTCATAGTAGATATCCCCAGATGTTAGAAAGCCTTCTACACTAATAGTTTTTTTCTCCCTAGAACTGCTTGACAATGAAATTCCTTTCCGGTTTCTGCTTCCTGATAGTATTGACATGCAGAGGCTCAATTGTAATGTAAACAGACATCTTCCTGCTCAACTCCCGACATAGTGTCTCTGCAATTATATCCCAGATAGTAGTCCTCTACATCAAAGTGGGACTGTGCCTTGTTTTGGTTGAAAATGAAAAAAAAAAAAAAAAACGAAAACAAAAGAAACAAAAACATTTTCCTCTGGCGCCCACGCTTGAAAAACCTTTTACTAGTCTTTCAAGATACAATTTAAAAATTGTATTTTGGTATTTGTCAAGAGGTTTTAATAGTAGTTTCTGACATCCGTTGTGTTTAAATTCAAAATAGTTCTTTGATGTCGGCGGTCTGTAATGTGTAGATTTGAAATATCATTTTCTCTTGCTCTGTATAGTGTAAGTCTGAAAATCAGTTCAAAGTTGACATTTATAATGAATTTTTTTTATCGGTCTGCAATATTTTAGTTAAAATATTATTTGAATCCTTCAAAGCATTTGTTCATTTAACGAATCGTAAGAATATAATTTGTTTAGTAATTTAAATACGTATTCAACTTTCTAATATATGAATGCACCAATTTTTTTTCTTTCGTCAAATTACCCGTCCCCTTAGTAATAATATCGCCAATGCAAACTCCAACGTATAATATTATGAAATAGATTATATGTCTAATATACTTTTATATGATGATTGTTTTCTACATTGTTTTGTTTTTATAATCGTCCAATGGCACTGTCTGGCGAAATAAAAGATCAGATCACTCATAAGCAAAAGAGCGGGGTAAAAACCACATGGGAACTATGAATGGAATGACGTGACGAGGTAATTGCAAACATACATTTCTAGATGAAGAATTAGTTCCCGAAAAGTACTCGACACCGCATGAATATTGGCTCTACTTACTTGCCCACATATAAGTGTAGTGTTATACACAAGGTTAGCTTTTAATATGGAGTAAGTTACACCCCCCCAAAGTGGTACGCCGAATGAAATATTAATTAAAAAAATGCATCCATCTATAAGAATTTTTCTTTCGCTGACCAAGGGCAAAAAGTCGAAATCTTGTATTAGAAAAGATATTACACATTTAATCTAGGCAAAGGGCAAGAAATACGGATCACGTAATTACCTTCTTTACTGTATTTTCTGTCTGCGAGAATTATAAACGTAATTACATTGCTTTCATTTATTTTAAGCAGGATTTGATTATTTTTCAACCGAAATGCTTGTAAATTCGATGTCAGATTCTTTAGCAAAACCACCAGTAGACGATTAATAACATTTTATTCATTCCTCTTTTTAAACCAAACAAATCTAACCCTTTTATTTTATTTATTTATTTATTATTTTTATTTATTTATTTATTTATTTATTTATTTTTTTTTTTTTTCGATGTAATTTTATCTTATCTCTCAGACATCTTGACCATTCTTGATTCACTTATTTTAAAAACAATTTCCTGACTAATTTCTTTTTACCATGTCACATCGACGTAGTAATACGGAGGGGGAATCCCTTTTTAGCTTATTTAGATGACAGAAGAACTTTTTTCCTTTTTATGCATAATCTACTCTCATTGAAATAGACTAATTTAAATATGAAGTCGACCGCTTGACATATAAACACCCGAATTATTAACTGTGCCTAAAAATGAGTCGTAGGCGAAAAAAAGACGCACGGACTTTCTTTACTGGTAAATATCTCAGACAAGAAATTGTCTTGATTTCAGATTGCCTATTTGCTTCTATTTCTTTTCAGCCTAATTTGCCCAGTTTTTAATTTAATTCATGCCTGGCCAAGTTACTGTTATAAAATCTAAACGTGACGAAGTTTTCAGAATCTATTCAAAATATATAAGCAGAATATTGGTATTCTTCCTTTCCTTCCCCTTAAAGAAGGGAAAGTTCTCACTAACGACCAAATGTAAGGTGTGCCCCCCCCCTACTCCAATTGACCTGGCTTAGCGAGGTCAGTATTTCCTTAGCGTCAATTGCATGGTGGTCGAAGAGATATGTGCCGCTACACCGAAGACCTAATTTTTAGCTAAGTACATTTTTTGTATTTTCTTTGCACACTTTATCTTATTTTATATTTTATTCATTCCTCTTTTTAAACCAAACAAATCTAACCCTTTTATTTTATTTATTTATTTATTATTTTTATTTATTTATTTATTTATTTTTTTTTTTTATTTTTTTTTTTTCGATGTAATTTTATCTTATCTCTCAGACATCTTGACCATTCTTGATTCACTTATTTTAAAAACAATTTCCTGACTAATTTCTTTTTACCATGTCACATCGACGTAGTAATACGGAGGGGGAATCCCTTTTTAGCTTATTTAGATGACAGAAGAACTTTTTTCCTTTTTATGCATAATCTACTCTCATTGAAATAGACTAATTTAAATATGAAGTCGACCGCTTGACATATAAACACCCGAATTATTAACTGTGCCTAAAAATGAGTCGTAGGCGAAAAAAAGACGCACGGACTTTCTTTACTGGTAAATATCTCAGACAAGAAATTGTCTTGATTTCAGATTGCCTATTTGCTTCTATTTCTTTTCAGCCTAATTTGCCCAGTTTTTAATTTAATTCATGCCTGGCCAAGTTACTGTTATAAAATCTAAACGTGACGAAGTTTTCAGAATCTATTCAAAATATATAAGCAGAATATTGGTATTCTTCCTTTCCTTCCCCTTAAAGAAGGGAAAGTTCTCACTAACGACCAAATGTAAGGTGTGCCCCCCCTACTCCAATTGACCTGGCTTAGCGAGGTCAGTATTTCCTTAGCGTCAATTGCATGGTGGTCGAAGAGATATGTGCCGCTACACCGAAGACCTAATTTTTAGCTAAGTACATTTTTTGTATTTTCTTTGCACACTTTATCTTATTTTATATTTTATTCATTCCTCTTTTTAAACCAAACAAATCTAACCCTTTTATTTTATTTATTTATTTATTATTTTTATTTATTTATTTATTTATTTATTTTATTTTTTTTTTTTTTCGATGTAATTTTATCTTATCTCTCAGACATCTTGACCATTCTTGATTCACTTATTTTAAAAACAATTTCCTGACTAATTTCTTTTTACCATGTCACATCGACGTAGTAATACGGAGGGGGAATCCCTTTTTAGCTTATTTAGATGACAGAAGAACTTTTTTCCTTTTTATGCATAATCTACTCTCATTGAAATAGACTAATTTAAATATGAAGTCGACCGCTTGACATATAAACACCCGAATTATTAACTGTGCCTAAAAATGAGTCGTAGGCGAAAAAAAGACGCACGGACTTTCTTTACTGGTAAATATCTCAGACAAGAAATTGTCTTGATTTCAGATTGCCTATTTGCTTCTATTTCTTTTCAGCCTAATTTGCCCAGTTTTTAATTTAATTCATGCCTGGCCAAGTTACTGTTATAAAATCTAAACGTGACGAAGTTTTCAGAATCTATTCAAAATATATAAGCAGAATATTGGTATTCTTCCTTTCCTTCCCCTTAAAGAAGGGAAAGTTCTCACTAACGACCAAATGTAAGGTGTGCCCCCCCCCTACTCCAATTGACCTGGCTTAGCGAGGTCAGTATTTCCTTAGCGTCAATTGCATGGTGGTCGAAGAGATATGTGCCGCTACACCGAAGACCTAATTTTTAGCTAAGTACATTTTTTGTATTTTCTTTGCACACTTTATCTTATTTTATATTTTATTCATTCCTCTTTTTAAACCAAACAAATCTAACCCTTTTATTTTATTTATTTATTTATTATTTTTATTTATTTATTTATTTATTTTTTTTTTTTTTTTTTTTTTTCGATGTAATTTTATCTTATCTCTCAGACATCTTGACCATTCTTGATTCACTTATTTTAAAAACAATTTCCTGACTAATTTCTTTTTACCATGTCACATCGACGTAGTAATACGGAGGGGGAATCCCTTTTTAGCTTATTTAGATGACAGAAGAACTTTTTTCCTTTTTATGCATAATCTACTCTCATTGAAATAGACTAATTTAAATATGAAGTCGACCGCTTGACATATAAACACCCGAATTATTAACTGTGCCTAAAAATGAGTCGTAGGCGAAAAAAAGACGCACGGACTTTCTTTACTGGTAAATATCTCAGACAAGAAATTGTCTTGATTTCAGATTGCCTATTTGCTTCTATTTCTTTTCAGCCTAATTTGCCCAGTTTTTAATTTAATTCATGCCTGGCCAAGTTACTGTTATAAAATCTAAACGTGACGAAGTTTTCAGAATCTATTCAAAATATATAAGCAGAATATTGGTATTCTTCCTTTCCTTCCCCTTAAAGAAGGGAAAGTTCTCACTAACGACCAAATGTAAGGTGTGCCCCCCCCCCCCTACTCCAATTGACCTGGCTTAGCGAGGTCAGTATTTCCTTAGCGTCAATTGCATGGTGGTCGAAGAGATATGTGCCGCTACACCGAAGACCTAATTTTTAGCTAAGTACATTTTTTGTATTTTCTTTGCACACTTTATCTTATTTTATATTTTATTCATTCCTCTTTTTAAACCAAACAAATCTAACCCTTTTATTTTATTTATTTATTTATTATTTTTATTTATTTATTTATTTATTTTTTTTTTTTATTTTTTTTTTTTCGATGTAATTTTATCTTATCTCTCAGACATCTTGACCATTCTTGATTCACTTATTTTAAAAACAATTTCCTGACTAATTTCTTTTTACCATGTCACATCGACGTAGTAATACGGAGGGGGAATCCCTTTTTAGCTTATTTAGATGACAGAAGAACTTTTTTCCTTTTTATGCATAATCTACTCTCATTGAAATAGACTAATTTAAATATGAAGTCGACCGCTTGACATATAAACACCCGAATTATTAACTGTGCCTAAAAATGAGTCGTAGGCGAAAAAAAGACGCACGGACTTTCTTTACTGGTAAATATCTCAGACAAGAAATTGTCTTGATTTCAGATTGCCTATTTGCTTCTATTTCTTTTCAGCCTAATTTGCCCAGTTTTTAATTTAATTCATGCCTGGCCAAGTTACTGTTATAAAATCTAAACGTGACGAAGTTTTCAGAATCTATTCAAAATATATAAGCAGAATATTGGTATTCTTCCTTTCCTTCCCCTTAAAGAAGGGAAAGTTCTCACTAACGACCAAATGTAAGGTGTGCCCCCCCTACTCCAATTGACCTGGCTTAGCGAGGTCAGTATTTCCTTAGCGTCAATTGCATGGTGGTCGAAGAGATATGTGCCGCTACACCGAAGACCTAATTTTTAGCTAAGTACATTTTTTGTATTTTCTTTGCACACTTTATCTTATTTTATATTTTATTCATTCCTCTTTTTAAACCAAACAAATCTAACCCTTTTATTTTATTTATTTATTTATTATTTTTATTTATTTATTTATTTATTTATTTTATTTTTTTTTTTTTTCGATGTAATTTTATCTTATCTCTCAGACATCTTGACCATTCTTGATTCACTTATTTTAAAAACAATTTCCTGACTAATTTCTTTTTACCATGTCACATCGACGTAGTAATACGGAGGGGGAATCCCTTTTTAGCTTATTTAGATGACAGAAGAACTTTTTTCCTTTTTATGCATAATCTACTCTCATTGAAATAGACTAATTTAAATATGAAGTCGACCGCTTGACATATAAACACCCGAATTATTAACTGTGCCTAAAAATGAGTCGTAGGCGAAAAAAAGACGCACGGACTTTCTTTACTGGTAAATATCTCAGACAAGAAATTGTCTTGATTTCAGATTGCCTATTTGCTTCTATTTCTTTTCAGCCTAATTTGCCCAGTTTTTAATTTAATTCATGCCTGGCCAAGTTACTGTTATAAAATCTAAACGTGACGAAGTTTTCAGAATCTATTCAAAATATATAAGCAGAATATTGGTATTCTTCCTTTCCTTCCCCTTAAAGAAGGGAAAGTTCTCACTAACGACCAAATGTAAGGTGTGCCCCCCCCCCCCTACTCCAATTGACCTGGCTTAGCGAGGTCAGTATTTCCTTAGCGTCAATTGCATGGTGGTCGAAGAGATATGTGCCGCTACACCGAAGACCTAATTTTTAGCTAAGTACATTTTTTGTATTTTCTTTGCACACTTTATCTTATTTTATATTTTATTCATTCCTCTTTTTAAACCAAACAAATCTAACCCTTTTATTTTATTTATTTATTTATTATTTTTATTTATTTATTTATTTATTTTTTTTTTTTATTTTTTTTTTTTCGATGTAATTTTATCTTATCTCTCAGACATCTTGACCATTCTTGATTCACTTATTTTAAAAACAATTTCCTGACTAATTTCTTTTTACCATGTCACATCGACGTAGTAATACGGAGGGGGAATCCCTTTTTAGCTTATTTAGATGACAGAAGAACTTTTTTCCTTTTTATGCATAATCTACTCTCATTGAAATAGACTAATTTAAATATGAAGTCGACCGCTTGACATATAAACACCCGAATTATTAACTGTGCCTAAAAATGAGTCGTAGGCGAAAAAAAGACGCACGGACTTTCTTTACTGGTAAATATCTCAGACAAGAAATTGTCTTGATTTCAGATTGCCTATTTGCTTCTATTTCTTTTCAGCCTAATTTGCCCAGTTTTTAATTTAATTCATGCCTGGCCAAGTTACTGTTATAAAATCTAAACGTGACGAAGTTTTCAGAATCTATTCAAAATATATAAGCAGAATATTGGTATTCTTCCTTTCCTTCCCCTTAAAGAAGGGAAAGTTCTCACTAACGACCAAATGTAAGGTGTGCCCCCCCTACTCCAATTGACCTGGCTTAGCGAGGTCAGTATTTCCTTAGCGTCAATTGCATGGTGGTCGAAGAGATATGTGCCGCTACACCGAAGACCTAATTTTTAGCTAAGTACATTTTTTGTATTTTCTTTGCACACTTTATCTTATTTTATATTTTATTCATTCCTCTTTTTAAACCAAACAAATCTAACCCTTTTATTTTATTTATTTATTTATTATTTTTATTTATTTATTTATTTATTTATTTTATTTTTTTTTTTTTTCGATGTAATTTTATCTTATCTCTCAGACATCTTGACCATTCTTGATTCACTTATTTTAAAAACAATTTCCTGACTAATTTCTTTTTACCATGTCACATCGACGTAGTAATACGGAGGGGGAATCCCTTTTTAGCTTATTTAGATGACAGAAGAACTTTTTTCCTTTTTATGCATAATCTACTCTCATTGAAATAGACTAATTTAAATATGAAGTCGACCGCTTGACATATAAACACCCGAATTATTAACTGTGCCTAAAAATGAGTCGTAGGCGAAAAAAAGACGCACGGACTTTCTTTACTGGTAAATATCTCAGACAAGAAATTGTCTTGATTTCAGATTGCCTATTTGCTTCTATTTCTTTTCAGCCTAATTTGCCCAGTTTTTAATTTAATTCATGCCTGGCCAAGTTACTGTTATAAAATCTAAACGTGACGAAGTTTTCAGAATCTATTCAAAATATATAAGCAGAATATTGGTATTCTTCCTTTCCTTCCCCTTAAAGAAGGGAAAGTTCTCACTAACGACCAAATGTAAGGTGTGCCCCCCCCCTACTCCAATTGACCTGGCTTAGCGAGGTCAGTATTTCCTTAGCGTCAATTGCATGGTGGTCGAAGAGATATGTGCCGCTACACCGAAGACCTAATTTTTAGCTAAGTACATTTTTTGTATTTTCTTTGCACACTTTATCTTATTTTATATTTTATTCATTCCTCTTTTTAAACCAAACAAATCTAACCCTTTTATTTTATTTATTTATTTATTATTTTTATTTATTTATTTATTTATTTTTTTTTTTTATTTTTTTTTTTTCGATGTAATTTTATCTTATCTCTCAGACATCTTGACCATTCTTGATTCACTTATTTTAAAAACAATTTCCTGACTAATTTCTTTTTACCATGTCACATCGACGTAGTAATACGGAGGGGGAATCCCTTTTTAGCTTATTTAGATGACAGAAGAACTTTTTTCCTTTTTATGCATAATCTACTCTCATTGAAATAGACTAATTTAAATATGAAGTCGACCGCTTGACATATAAACACCCGAATTATTAACTGTGCCTAAAAATGAGTCGTAGGCGAAAAAAAGACGCACGGACTTTCTTTACTGGTAAATATCTCAGACAAGAAATTGTCTTGATTTCAGATTGCCTATTTGCTTCTATTTCTTTTCAGCCTAATTTGCCCAGTTTTTAATTTAATTCATGCCTGGCCAAGTTACTGTTATAAAATCTAAACGTGACGAAGTTTTCAGAATCTATTCAAAATATATAAGCAGAATATTGGTATTCTTCCTTTCCTTCCCCTTAAAGAAGGGAAAGTTCTCACTAACGACCAAATGTAAGGTGTGCCCCCCCTACTCCAATTGACCTGGCTTAGCGAGGTCAGTATTTCCTTAGCGTCAATTGCATGGTGGTCGAAGAGATATGTGCCGCTACACCGAAGACCTAATTTTTAGCTAAGTACATTTTTTGTATTTTCTTTGCACACTTTATCTTATTTTATATTTTATTCATTCCTCTTTTTAAACCAAACAAATCTAACCCTTTTATTTTATTTATTTATTTATTATTTTTATTTATTTATTTATTTATTTATTTTATTTTTTTTTTTTTTCGATGTAATTTTATCTTATCTCTCAGACATCTTGACCATTCTTGATTCACTTATTTTAAAAACAATTTCCTGACTAATTTCTTTTTACCATGTCACATCGACGTAGTAATACGGAGGGGGAATCCCTTTTTAGCTTATTTAGATGACAGAAGAACTTTTTTCCTTTTTATGCATAATCTACTCTCATTGAAATAGACTAATTTAAATATGAAGTCGACCGCTTGACATATAAACACCCGAATTATTAACTGTGCCTAAAAATGAGTCGTAGGCGAAAAAAAGACGCACGGACTTTCTTTACTGGTAAATATCTCAGACAAGAAATTGTCTTGATTTCAGATTGCCTATTTGCTTCTATTTCTTTTCAGCCTAATTTGCCCAGTTTTTAATTTAATTCATGCCTGGCCAAGTTACTGTTATAAAATCTAAACGTGACGAAGTTTTCAGAATCTATTCAAAATATATAAGCAGAATATTGGTATTCTTCCTTTCCTTCCCCTTAAAGAAGGGAAAGTTCTCACTAACGACCAAATGTAAGGTGTGCCCCCCCCCTACTCCAATTGACCTGGCTTAGCGAGGTCAGTATTTCCTTAGCGTCAATTGCATGGTGGTCGAAGAGATATGTGCCGCTACACCGAAGACCTAATTTTTAGCTAAGTACATTTTTTGTATTTTCTTTGCACACTTTATCTTATTTTATATTTTATTCATTCCTCTTTTTAAACCAAACAAATCTAACCCTTTTATTTTATTTATTTATTTATTATTTTTATTTATTTATTTATTTATTTTTTTTTTTTATTTTTTTTTTTTCGATGTAATTTTATCTTATCTCTCAGACATCTTGACCATTCTTGATTCACTTATTTTAAAAACAATTTCCTGACTAATTTCTTTTTACCATGTCACATCGACGTAGTAATACGGAGGGGGAATCCCTTTTTAGCTTATTTAGATGACAGAAGAACTTTTTTCCTTTTTATGCATAATCTACTCTCATTGAAATAGACTAATTTAAATATGAAGTCGACCGCTTGACATATAAACACCCGAATTATTAACTGTGCCTAAAAATGAGTCGTAGGCGAAAAAAAGACGCACGGACTTTCTTTACTGGTAAATATCTCAGACAAGAAATTGTCTTGATTTCAGATTGCCTATTTGCTTCTATTTCTTTTCAGCCTAATTTGCCCAGTTTTTAATTTAATTCATGCCTGGCCAAGTTACTGTTATAAAATCTAAACGTGACGAAGTTTTCAGAATCTATTCAAAATATATAAGCAGAATATTGGTATTCTTCCTTTCCTTCCCCTTAAAGAAGGGAAAGTTCTCACTAACGACCAAATGTAAGGTGTGCCCCCCCCCCCTACTCCAATTGACCTGGCTTAGCGAGGTCAGTATTTCCTTAGCGTCAATTGCATGGTGGTCGAAGAGATATGTGCCGCTACACCGAAGACCTAATTTTTAGCTAAGTACATTTTTTGTATTTTCTTTGCACACTTTATCTTATTTTATATTTTATTCATTCCTCTTTTTAAACCAAACAAATCTAACCCTTTTATTTTATTTATTTATTTATTATTTTTATTTATTTATTTATTTATTTTTTTTTTTTATTTTTTTTTTTTCGATGTAATTTTATCTTATCTCTCAGACATCTTGACCATTCTTGATTCACTTATTTTAAAAACAATTTCCTGACTAATTTCTTTTTACCATGTCACATCGACGTAGTAATACGGAGGGGGAATCCCTTTTTAGCTTATTTAGATGACAGAAGAACTTTTTTCCTTTTTATGCATAATCTACTCTCATTGAAATAGACTAATTTAAATATGAAGTCGACCGCTTGACATATAAACACCCGAATTATTAACTGTGCCTAAAAATGAGTCGTAGGCGAAAAAAAGACGCACGGACTTTCTTTACTGGTAAATATCTCAGACAAGAAATTGTCTTGATTTCAGATTGCCTATTTGCTTCTATTTCTTTTCAGCCTAATTTGCCCAGTTTTTAATTTAATTCATGCCTGGCCAAGTTACTGTTATAAAATCTAAACGTGACGAAGTTTTCAGAATCTATTCAAAATATATAAGCAGAATATTGGTATTCTTCCTTTCCTTCCCCTTAAAGAAGGGAAAGTTCTCACTAACGACCAAATGTAAGGTGTGCCCCCCCTACTCCAATTGACCTGGCTTAGCGAGGTCAGTATTTCCTTAGCGTCAATTGCATGGTGGTCGAAGAGATATGTGCCGCTACACCGAAGACCTAATTTTTAGCTAAGTACATTTTTTGTATTTTCTTTGCACACTTTATCTTATTTTATATTTTATTCATTCCTCTTTTTAAACCAAACAAATCTAACCCTTTTATTTTATTTATTTATTTATTATTTTTATTTATTTATTTATTTATTTATTTTATTTTTTTTTTTTTTCGATGTAATTTTATCTTATCTCTCAGACATCTTGACCATTCTTGATTCACTTATTTTAAAAACAATTTCCTGACTAATTTCTTTTTACCATGTCACATCGACGTAGTAATACGGAGGGGGAATCCCTTTTTAGCTTATTTAGATGACAGAAGAACTTTTTTCCTTTTTATGCATAATCTACTCTCATTGAAATAGACTAATTTAAATATGAAGTCGACCGCTTGACATATAAACACCCGAATTATTAACTGTGCCTAAAAATGAGTCGTAGGCGAAAAAAAGACGCACGGACTTTCTTTACTGGTAAATATCTCAGACAAGAAATTGTCTTGATTTCAGATTGCCTATTTGCTTCTATTTCTTTTCAGCCTAATTTGCCCAGTTTTTAATTTAATTCATGCCTGGCCAAGTTACTGTTATAAAATCTAAACGTGACGAAGTTTTCAGAATCTATTCAAAATATATAAGCAGAATATTGGTATTCTTCCTTTCCTTCCCCTTAAAGAAGGGAAAGTTCTCACTAACGACCAAATGTAAGGTGTGCCCCCCCCCTACTCCAATTGACCTGGCTTAGCGAGGTCAGTATTTCCTTAGCGTCAATTGCATGGTGGTCGAAGAGATATGTGCCGCTACACCGAAGACCTAATTTTTAGCTAAGTACATTTTTTGTATTTTCTTTGCACACTTTATCTTATTTTATATTTTATTCATTCCTCTTTTTAAACCAAACAAATCTAACCCTTTTATTTTATTTATTTATTTATTATTTTTATTTATTTATTTATTTATTTTTTTTTTTTATTTTTTTTTTTTCGATGTAATTTTATCTTATCTCTCAGACATCTTGACCATTCTTGATTCACTTATTTTAAAAACAATTTCCTGACTAATTTCTTTTTACCATGTCACATCGACGTAGTAATACGGAGGGGGAATCCCTTTTTAGCTTATTTAGATGACAGAAGAACTTTTTTCCTTTTTATGCATAATCTACTCTCATTGAAATAGACTAATTTAAATATGAAGTCGACCGCTTGACATATAAACACCCGAATTATTAACTGTGCCTAAAAATGAGTCGTAGGCGAAAAAAAGACGCACGGACTTTCTTTACTGGTAAATATCTCAGACAAGAAATTGTCTTGATTTCAGATTGCCTATTTGCTTCTATTTCTTTTCAGCCTAATTTGCCCAGTTTTTAATTTAATTCATGCCTGGCCAAGTTACTGTTATAAAATCTAAACGTGACGAAGTTTTCAGAATCTATTCAAAATATATAAGCAGAATATTGGTATTCTTCCTTTCCTTCCCCTTAAAGAAGGGAAAGTTCTCACTAACGACCAAATGTAAGGTGTGCCCCCCCTACTCCAATTGACCTGGCTTAGCGAGGTCAGTATTTCCTTAGCGTCAATTGCATGGTGGTCGAAGAGATATGTGCCGCTACACCGAAGACCTAATTTTTAGCTAAGTACATTTTTTGTATTTTCTTTGCACACTTTATCTTATTTTATATTTTATTCATTCCTCTTTTTAAACCAAACAAATCTAACCCTTTTATTTTATTTATTTATTTATTATTTTTATTTATTTATTTATTTATTTATTTTATTTTTTTTTTTTTTCGATGTAATTTTATCTTATCTCTCAGACATCTTGACCATTCTTGATTCACTTATTTTAAAAACAATTTCCTGACTAATTTCTTTTTACCATGTCACATCGACGTAGTAATACGGAGGGGGAATCCCTTTTTAGCTTATTTAGATGACAGAAGAACTTTTTTCCTTTTTATGCATAATCTACTCTCATTGAAATAGACTAATTTAAATATGAAGTCGACCGCTTGACATATAAACACCCGAATTATTAACTGTGCCTAAAAATGAGTCGTAGGCGAAAAAAAGACGCACGGACTTTCTTTACTGGTAAATATCTCAGACAAGAAATTGTCTTGATTTCAGATTGCCTATTTGCTTCTATTTCTTTTCAGCCTAATTTGCCCAGTTTTTAATTTAATTCATGCCTGGCCAAGTTACTGTTATAAAATCTAAACGTGACGAAGTTTTCAGAATCTATTCAAAATATATAAGCAGAATATTGGTATTCTTCCTTTCCTTCCCCTTAAAGAAGGGAAAGTTCTCACTAACGACCAAATGTAAGGTGTGCCCCCCCTACTCCAATTGACCTGGCTTAGCGAGGTCAGTATTTCCTTAGCGTCAATTGCATGGTGGTCGAAGAGATATGTGCCGCTACACCGAAGACCTAATTTTTAGCTAAGTACATTTTTTGTATTTTCTTTGCACACTTTATCTTATTTTATATTTTATTCATTCCTCTTTTTAAACCAAACAAATCTAACCCTTTTATTTTATTTATTTATTTATTATTTTTATTTATTTATTTATTTATTTTTTTTTTTTATTTTTTTTTTTTCGATGTAATTTTATCTTATCTCTCAGACATCTTGACCATTCTTGATTCACTTATTTTAAAAACAATTTCCTGACTAATTTCTTTTTACCATGTCACATCGACGTAGTAATACGGAGGGGGAATCCCTTTTTAGCTTATTTAGATGACAGAAGAACTTTATTTAAGTACAATACTTAATAGTAACAGCCATGGTAAGGTGCAAAAAAAAAAAAAAAAAAAGTGCCACCTAATTTAACTTTCACTATTCGTTACCTAAATATGCAGTATCTTAGCTGTGATACTAGAGCTATTCTTCCTGAGTGGATGCTATGCTCCTATACGGTACCTTAATGTCTTCCTATAAATACAAAATACGGAACTTCAGACCGCCATGAACTAGTTCTTCTAACTGGAACAAACACCTAACTGCTAGCTACGAAATCCCAATATACATTTTACCTCCAAGACGATTACCTCTGTCTAGCCTGCATGCGCAAAAAAAAAAAAAAAAAAAAAAAAAAAACTTACCTGCCACTCTAAATCCTTGATCTGTTTCTTGTAAACTAATAACTCCTATCCTTTGAAGGCTAACAATATTCTCATTCCCACCAAACCGCCACTTAACTCCTACATTTCACTCCGTTTTGTACTGGAATCTTTAACTTCCAGCCCCTGACTCTCACATGCTAACTGCTTAGTCATCACTAAACATCTATACAATTCTACCCTCTAGACATGCATTGGAGTTCATTCCTATTCCAGTTGGGATTAAACAGCTAAAGTATGTACTCGGAAGCAAAGCACACCGCACTGCATTACACAACTGTCCCCTCTTAGATATCTTTGCAACGCTAATACGAAACTGAACCAATGCTCCTTGCTATGCTAAATGTCCATAACCAATGCTCCTTGCTATGCTAAATGTCCATAACTTTTACTTGAAAGCTACAAACATCTTCTCTCAATAATAGTAACTCACCTTGTACCTCCAACTTTATTCACACCTACTAAAACCAGCCCATATATCTATTTATCAAATTACACATGACTCAAAACTTACTGTTTTACCCGTACTATATTGCACTCGCATCTCATGCCCTGATATCATCTAAAATAGTTTTGGCACAACTCTTAGTTCAATTCTTAACTCCTACTCACACTTAAATATTATACTAGACCCTAGCTCACATGGAAAAAAAAAATAAATAAATAAAAAAAATAAAAAATAAAATAAAATAAAATAAAAAAATAAATAAAAAAGGAAAAAAAAATGAGAAAAAAATATTCATAAACAAAAATGAAAGCCTCTAACCACACTATCTCCTAACAAGCCTCCTTACAATCATAGTTGCTTACACTGCATGAGCTCTACTCAACCCCTTTATCCAGTAACAATGAAATAACAATATCCCTAATCCACTTTGAGGAGTGTAACTATTTAGCAGATATAACCTCTACAAACTAACCCAATAACATTATCTAACCACGCGGGGTCGCAGAAATACCTGGATTAGAACCCAGGCGCGGAGCAAACCCTCTCAGTGGTGACGGACCCAGTAGATCTTCCCAGATCATCCGTCTAGGAGAAGGAAAACTCTGAAACTAAACCAAAGAGGAGGGAGGCCTCTTCAGTCTTGGATGACAGCCTTCCTAGAGCTGGTGACTCAAACAAATTACCGGTTTGCAATACCAAAATTGCTTAAGGAGTAGATAGGTCCTGCCTATCGCCCGGCTTCCACACTCCTTCTTTGCCTATTAGTCAGGCGCAGAGATACTATCAGTGATTCGACAGAAACACCCATTGGTAGATCTTGTTTCTTGTCTAGGGCAATGAACGCCGTTTCCCCCCACTCCCGACACACCCCACCCCTAAAGCTGGGCATTTGAGAATGCTTGAGTACCACATATGCCTGAGCAATTAGATCGGGTTGACCTTCCTCTGATGGGTTGAGGGTACCGGATTGACAGTTACTGGCTGCTGTTTCCGACTGGTAGTACAGGAGCCCTAACTCTTTGGTAGCGCTTAGAGCGGCTGCTCCATCAACAGTTGAATAATATCGGGATGTTTGCAGTGCCATGGCGCGCATGGAAAGGGACCCTGCACTCATCCCCGGTGGGCTTTCCTGAGGCCACAGTCCTAGTTGATGGTGGGTCAGCTGATGGTCTACTTGTGATGCATGTGTGATATTCTGCATAACCTCCTGTTCGACTTCCCCTAACCCAACTGAAACTCGTTAAAAAACATGATGACAGTACAATCTAAAAATAAGCTTAAACCAGGCTTAGGGTCAAACAAATTCAACTTGCCTCCTCCCTTGAGGCTTGCATTCACAAATATCCGTGGGCTTAGAACTAATTTAGCTGATGTTGAAGCATTTCTCCTAACAAATACCCCGGATATCTTAGCACTAAGTGAGACTAACCTACACTCCTCCATCCCCTCTAACTACTTTAACATGCCTGGATATCTCCCACTCTGCCGTAAGGACTCTGACAGACATATGCACGGACTTGGAGTTTACATTCGTAATACCCTTCCCCTGACTAGAGAGACAAACCTAGAAACGGATGATCAAGCCTTTATGTGCTTTAGACTAATCATTCAACACAACATTAGCTACTTTTACTTTCTCTACCGCTCTCCTTCGACCCAAGACTGCACCATAATAAACAAAGTATCTGACAGCATAGACACAGCACTCTCCTTCGACACTAGCGCCCAAGTACATGTATTTGGTGACTTTAATGTCCATCACAAAAACTGGCTTGGATTCTCTACTTATACAGATGCAGCAGGCAGCGCAACTCATAGCTTCTCTGTATCTCACTCCCTATCGCAAATTGTTACTTTTCCAACCCGCTTCCCTGATCAGGAAGAACAACACGCATCACTATTAGATCTGTTTTTGACCACAATTCCTGATGATTGTGTAACGAAATCCGACAGCCCACTTGGGAACGCTGATCATGCGGTAATAATGGTTGAAATCGCCCTAAACTCTAGACCCAAAACTGATGAGCCAGTGCTCAAAACAACCAGATATTATAAAAAGGCTGACTGGGAAGCTATCAGAGATCTTATCAGAGACGCCCCATGGGGAAATATTTTTTCTCTTCCTGCTGAACAGTGTGCAACTGAGACCACTGAATGGTTCAAAACTGCAATCGAAGCGCATGTTCCCATGCGGAAATTCTATAGCAAGCCCCACTCTCCCCAATGGTTTACTTCGACTTGCGCAACTGCCATTGCTCAAAGGCAGCATGCATTCCGAAGGTTTAACCGACATAAGTCCAGTTCAAACAGACAAAAGTACATAGAAGCTAGAAGTAACGTTAAGAAAGAAATAGCGACAGCTAAGAGGGAATTTACGGAAACCACTAAAAAACGCATCGAAGCACAAAAATTAGGAACTCGTGACTTCTGGAAAATCTACAACAGTGTAGTAAATAATGGGCAATCAACGATTCCCCCACTAACCAACAATCACGAGGTTCTTTGCTCAGCAACCGAGAAGGCTAACATGCTTGCCAGTCGGTTTGCCTCCAACTCTACACTGGACCCTTTAAACCACCCCCTACCTGACTTTCCTATGCGGACAGACGCCAAGCTAGACGATCTGGAAATTACCCCTGCTCAGGTGCATGCTATCATAAAAAACCTTGACACTTCCAAAGCATGTGGACCCGACCTCATCCCTGCTGTGCTATTAAAAAAGTGCTCAGCCGAAGTAGCTCCAGTTCTCTCCAAACTCTACAACAAATGCCTTAATGAATCTTGCTTTCCGAGCTGCTGGAAAACTGCTTCTGTGGTACCAGTATTCAAGAATTCTGGCGAAAGAACTGACCCATTAAATTATCGCCCTATTAGCCTCCTCCCACTTTTTGCCAAAATATTTGAGATCTTAATTAACCATGCTCTAGTCCAGCACCTTACAGATGCTAAACTTCTGACCGACCATCAATATGGATTTAGACAAGCCCGTTCCACGGCAGACATCCTCACTGTAATCTCTGAACGCATATACCATTCACTGGACAAAGCGGGAGAGGGCAGAGCGGTAGCTCTAGATATATCTAAGGCTTTTGACAGGGTATGGCATGAGGGTCTCCTCAGGAAGATTAGATCTTACGGTATCACTGGTAGAATACTTAACATAATTAAATCCTTCTTAGATAAGAGAAAAATCCAGGTTGTCCTCGACGGTCGTACGTCTAAACAATATAATATAAATGCCGGAGTGCCCCAGGGATCTATCCTTGGTCCTCTGCTGTTCCTGATATTCATAAATGACCTCCCCGATAAAATTGCCTCTGAGATGGGTATATATGCTGATGACACCACACTCTATAGCAGGCACGACAGGAAAACAAATGAACATATATCTAAAGTAATGGCAGAAACACTAGAGGATGACCTCAAATCAGTAGTGGAATGGGGACAAAAATGGATGGTAACGTTCAATGCCACCAAGACAAAACTGGTTTCATTCAATAATTACAGGAAACCTTCTCTACCACCTATAGCAATGGCCAACAACTCTTTAGCTGAGAGTACGTCTTTCAAGCTCCTTGGCCTAACGTTCACAGGAAACATGAGCTGGAACAATTACATCGAGGGCATTGCCAGGGCCGCTGCGAGGAAGGTGGGCTCTCTCTACCGTGCTAGAAAACTTCTAACACCCGAAAGTATCCTGTACCTCTATAAGGCCACTATTCGCCCATGTATGGAGTATTGCTGTCATATTTGGGCCGGTGCATCGGCTACTAGTCTCTCTCTCCTTGACAGGGTTCAAAAGAGAGTCGCAAATCTGATAGGCCCTAAACTGGCATCAAAACTTCAGCCTCTGTCCCATCGTCGAAACGTTGCATCCCTCTGCCTGTTCTACAAGTATTATAATGGTGAATGCTCTGAAGAACTGCAAGCACTTGTGCCCCCACGACGTGAACACCCTCGACAGACCCGACAAGCTGCAAAATCCCACCCCCACACTGTAGAGATCCCTAGATGTAAAAGATCGTTCTACTCCAGTAGTTTCTTCCCCAGAACTGCTAGACTTTGGAATTCCATTCCAGGTCACTGCTTCCCCAACTGTACTGACATGCATAAGTTCAAGTGCAACGTGAACCAACATCTCGCTGCCCTAATCCCTACATAGTGCCCCAGTAGATGTTTCCCCTGATAGTAGCCCCCTACACCAAAGTGGCAATGTGCCTTGTTTGGGGTGAAAATATAATTAAAAAAAAAAAAAAAAAAAAAAAAAAACATTGCATCATAGAATAGATGAAGAATTACTAGGTTTAGGGTCATGTTAAAATGGTTAGATGTTAAAGTGGTTAGATGGAGATGAAGATGGTTAGTGGTTTGAGACGAAGAATTACTAGGTTTAGGGTCATGTTAAAATGGTTAGATGTTAAAGTGGTTAGATGGAGATGAAGATGGTTAGTGGTTTGAGATGAAGAATTAGTAGGTTTAGGGTCATGTTAAAATGGTTAGTGTTAAAGTGGTTAGATGGAGATGAAGATGGTTAGTGGTTTGAGATGAAGAATTACTAGGTTTAGGGTCATGTTAAAATGGTTAGATGTTAAAGTGGTTAGATGGAGATGAAGATGGTTAGTGGTTTGAGATGAAGAATTACTAGGTTTAGGGTCATGTTAAAATGGTTAGATGTTAAAGTGGTTAGATGGAGATGAAGATGGTTAGTGGTTTGAGATGAAGAATTACTAGGTTTAGGGTCATGTTAAAATGGTTAGATGTTAAAGTGGTTAGATGGAGATGAAGATGGTTAGTAGTTTGAGATGAAGAATTACTAGGTTTAGGGTCATGTTAAAATGGTTAGATGTTAAAGTGGTTAGATGGAGATGAAGATGGTTAGTAGTTTGAGATGAAGAATTACTAGGTTTAGAGTCATGTTAAAATGGTTAGATGTTAAAGTGGTTAGATGGAGATGAAGATGGTTAGTGGTTTGAGATGAAGAATTACTAGGTTTAGGGTCATGTTAAAATGGTTAGATGTTAAAGTGGTTAGATGGAGATGAAGATGGTTAGTGGTTTGAGATGAAGAATTACTAGGTTTAGGGTCATGTTAAAATGGTTAGATGTTAAAGTGGTTAGATGGAGATGAAGATGGTTAGTAGTTTGAGATGAAGAATTACTAGGTTTAGGGTCATGTTAAAATGGTTAGATGTTAAAGTGGTTAGATGGAGATGAAGATGGTTAGTGGTTTGAGATGAAGAATTACTAGGTTTAGGGTCATGTTAAAATGGTTAGATGTTAAAGTGGTTAGATGGAGATGAAGATGGTTAGTAGTTTTAGATGAAGAATTACTAGGTTTAGGGTCATGTTAAAATGGTTAGATGTTAAAGTGGTTAGATGGAGATGAAGATGGTTAGTGGTTTGAGATGAAGAATTACTAGGTTTAGGGTTATGTTAAAATGGTTAGATGTTAAAGTGGTTAGATGGAGATGAAGATGGTTAGTAGTTTGAGATGAAGAATTACTAGGTTTAGGGTCATGTTAAAATGGTTAGATGTTAAAGTGGTTAGATGGAGATGAAGATGGTTAGTAGTTTGAGATGAAGAATTACTAGGTTTAGAGTCATGTTAAAATGGTTAGATGTTAAAGTGGTTAGATGGAGATGAAGATGGTTAGTGGTTTTAGATGAAGAATTACTAGGTTTAGGGTCATGTTAAAATGGTTAGATGTTAAAGTGGTTAGATGGAGATGAAGATGGTTAGTGGTTTGAGATGAAGAATTACTAGGTTTAGGGTCATGTTAAAATGGTTAGATGTTAAAGTGGTTAGATGGAGATGAAGATGGTTAGTGGTTTGAGATGAAGAATTACTAGGTTTAGGGTCATGTTAAAATGGTTAGATGTTAAAGTGGTTAGATGGAGATGAAGATGGTTAGTGGTTTGAGATGAAGAATTACTAGGTTTAGGGTCATGTTAAAATGGTTAGATGTTAAAGTGGTTAGATGGAGATGAAGATGGTTAGTAGTTTGAGATGAAGAATTACTAGGTTTAGGGTCATGTTAAAATGGTTAGATGTTAAAGTGGTTAGATGGAGATGAAGATGGTTAGTAGTTTGAAATGAAGTTACTAGGTTTAGGGTCATGTTAAAATGGTTAGATGTTAAAGTGGTTAGATGGAGATGAAGATGGTTAGTAGTTTGAGATGAAGAATTACTAGGTTTAGGGTCATGTTAAAGTGGTTTGATGTTAAAGTGGTTAGATGGAGATGAAGATGGTTAGTGGTTTGAGATGAAGAATTACTAGGGTATAAAGTATTAAATCGATCATAATCGACTCCTATTATCCAATAATATTTTAGGCTAGTCATTATTGAGGAAATACGCCGGTTTGCCTATATGTTTTTAATAAAATAAATATTGCTTAACAAAATAGAATAAAAGGGTTTAGAATTCAGAAAAATGAATGAAAGTATGACGATAGAAAATTGCAAACTTTAGTAATCGTTAAAATTGGGGAAACAAACGAGATAGGATAGGTTAAGAGGAGACATAGATAGATAGAGAGATAGAGAGAAAGCGAGAGGGAGAGAAGAGGAGAGGCATGGAAAGGGGGGCGTTTTTGTGATGAATCTCTAATCGAGTAGATGAAAATGAAATAGAAAAGAAATGTTTCCAAGAAAAAATAAAAAAGAGGACCGAATTGATGAGATTGAAAGTGACAAAGGCAGGGGGGAAGGAGTAAGACTCAAGTTTGTTGTGTTTACCTGTGCTTAATCTGTTTGCCGAAAACAGGGTCGCATCTCCTGAAGGCACTCGTGTTATATCATAAAGGCGGATTTCCAGCAACGCTGAATGGTTTGCAAAACACACGATATTTCCATTTTGTTGAACGGTAATAACAAGATATTAGCGACTCACCGTTTCCATCATAGAGTATGGGTTCGATTTTAAATCGAGAAGATCATATAAACCTAGTAAGGCTAAGTGTGTGTTATTCGTCTAATTCAAGACGATGGGATTTTCATACCTTGTTTAAACTAAACTGGGTACTTATTTGCTTCCACACAAAAGCAAATGAAAACCAGCTCCCCACAAAAAGGAGGCATCCTGACAGTATAATAATAAAAAAAGTAATTGTCTCAGTATAAAGGGTATTCCCTACATTGACCGAGGACCTATTAACTAAAGTGAAAGGCAGCGTAAGCCCGACCCGAAGGCGAAGCTTTTTACAAACTTTCTAAAGAACACAGAACCAACGATTGCGTCCCTGGAAAGTGTTTAAAGAACAAATTCTGTTAGACTTATCTTAAACTAGCCTGGGTACCCGGCGTTGCCCGAGTGTTTAGAGGTGTGCTTTAAGCAAAAAAAAAAAGTATTAGAAAGGCAGGCAGGCTTGAACACGAGGAAAAGAACAGGGAAAAAACAAAATGGACCGTTTTTGCCGTTGCGTCCATAATCAAACTGGAAGTGGCGAAGGATTAAATTAAGGCTAGTCAATCGAAAAGAGTGGAATGACTTTCAAAAATATATACGAACAAAGTTACCCCTCCTTGTAGAATAGTTCTCGGTTGAGGGTAAAGGAATTAATGTTTTAGCTAATCTTTCGATATTTGTCGTCTGAAGGGTTGAGCTTCAAAACGATATCGATCTCGTGAAAATCCGTCGCCTCTGTCGAAAGTTTTAAGCTTAAATTAAATAATCTACAATACATAATGAATATAATCTATAGTTGCTGTAAATTATACAATTTACAACATACCGTAAATAAAAATATTCATCACAACATGACGTAAAAGTAAAAGAATCCACAATATGCCTCAAATTGAAAATTCCACAAATTCAATAAATTACATCAGCCACAACATTCTGTAAATTAAATAATCGACAACGTGCATAAATTACACAATATTCAGTAAATTATATAACCGTCAATGTGCTGTGTGTTATATAATCAACAATATCTTGTAAATTAAATACTCTCCAACATGCATGAATTACAATCAATTATCTGCCAACACGCTGTAAATTACATTATCTACTATATGCTATGAATTAAATAATCCAAAATATGTTGTAAAAATACAATATCTAGTAAATTTAATATTCCTAACAAATTGCAAATTATATACTTCAGAAGTCGTAAATCCAAACAATCCAAAACATACTGTAAAGATCATTGTTCAAATCATATATTGTTGTTGTTTATTATTTTCTTTTTTTTTTAGATTTTCTTTGTTTTCATCTGATTTTTTTTTGCATTCATTGCGACTGATTTGACCTAAGTTCATTATTTTTCATATATTTTTATGTACAATAATAATTATCTATCTATTTCGAACACTTTCATATCCATTTCTTCTTTTTCTATGTCTGTCTCTCTCTCTCTCTCTCTCTCTCTCTCTCTCTATATATATATATATATATATATATATATATATATATATATATATATATATATATATATATTCATTTGTACGGCATAATCACGTTGACACAGGTTCCAGTCAGATCACCAAAGTTGAGCCAGGCTAGTATCAGATCGTTTGGGCATTCTAGGCGCTCTATGTCTTTATCATTTTATGTCGTTTATTATTTATTGTTGTTTATCATTTTATGTCGTTTATTATTTTATGTTTTTTATCATTTTATGTTGTTTATTATTTTATGTTGTTTATTATTTTATGTTGTTTGTTATTTTATGTTGTTTATCATTTTATGTTGTTTATTATTTTATGTTGTTTATCATTTTATGTTGTTTATTATTTTATGTTGTGTATTATCTTATGTTGTTTATCATTTTATGTTTTTATTATTTTATGTTGTTCATTATTTTATGTTGTTTATTATTTTATGTTGTTTATCATTTTATGTTTTTTATTATTTTATGTTGTTTATCATTTTATGTTTTTTATTATTTTATGTTGTTTATTATTTCATGTTGTTTATTATTTTATGTTGTTTATTATTTTATGTTGTTTATTATTTTATGTTGTTTATTATTTTATATTGTTTATTATTTTATGTTTTTAATTATTTTATGTTGTTTATCATTTTATGTTGTTTATTATTTTATGTTGTTTATTATTTTATGTTGTTTATTATTTTATGTTGTTTATCATTTTATGTTGTTTATTATTTTATGTTGTTTATCATTTTATGTTTTTTTATCATTTTATGTTGTTTATTATTTTATGTTTTTTTATCATTTTATGTTGTTTATTATTTTATGTGGTTTATTATTTTATGTTGTTTATTATTTTATGTTGTTCATTATTTTATGTTGTTTATCATTTTATGTTGTTTATTTTTTATGTTGTTTATTATTTTATGTTGTTCATTATTTTATGTTGTTTATTATTTTATGTTGTTCATTATTTTATGTTGTTTATCATTTTATGTTGTTTATTATTTTATGTTTTTTATCATTTTATGTTGTTTATTATTTTATGTTGTTTATTATTTTATGTTGTTAATTATTTTTTGTTGTTTATTATTTTATGTTGTTTATTATTTTATGTTGTTTATCATTTTATGTTTTTTATTATTTTATGTTGTTTATCATTTTATGTTTTTTATTATTTTATGTTGTTTATTATTTCATGTTGTTTATTATTTTATGTTGTTTATTATTTTATGTTTATTATTTTATGTTGTTTATTATTTTATATTGTTTATTATTTTATGTTTTTAATTATTTTATGTTGTTTATCATTTTATGTTGTTTATTATTTTATGTTGTTTATTATTTTATGTTGTTTATTATTTTATGTTGTTTATCATTTTATGTTGTTTATTATTTTATGTTGTTTATCATTTTATGTTTTTTTATCATTTTATGTTGTTTATTATTTTATGTTTTTTTATCATTTTATGTTGTTTATTATTTTATGTGGTTTATTATTTTATGTTGTTTATTATTTTATGTTGTTCATTATTTTATGTTGTTTATCATTTTATGTTGTTTATTTTTTATGTTGTTTATTATTTTATGTTGTTCATTATTTTATGTTGTTTATTATTTTATGTTGTTCATTATTTTATGTTGTTTATCATTTTATGTTGTTTATTATTTTATGTTTTTTATCATTTTATGTTGTTTATTATTTTATGTTGTTTATTATTTTATGTTGTTAATTATTTTTTGTTGTTTATTATTTTATGTTGTTTATTATTTTATGTTGTTTATCATTTTATGTTTTTTATTATTTTATGTTTATTATTTCATGTTTTTTATTATTTTATGTTGTTTATCATTTTATGTTGTTTAATGTTTTATGTTGTTTATTATTTTATGTTGTTTATCATTTTATGTTGTTTATTATTTTATGTTGTTTATTATTTTATGTTGTTTATTATTTTATGGTGTTTATTATTTTATGTTGTTTATTATTTTATGTTGTTTATTATTTTATGTTGTTTATTATTTTATGTTGTTCATTATTTTATGTTGTTTATTATTTTATGTTTTTTTATTATTTTATGTTTTTTATTATTTTATGTTGTTTATTATTTAATGTTGTTTATCATTTTATGTTGTTTATTGTTTTATGTTGTTTATTATTTTATGTTGTTTATTATTTAATGTTGTTTATTATTTAATGTTGTTTATTATTTTATGTTGTTTATTATTTTACGTTGTTTATTATTTTATGTATTTTTTTTATTTTATGTTGTTTATTATTTTATGTTGTTTATTATTTTATTTTTTTTATTATTTTATGTTGTTTATTATTTTATGTTGTTTATCGTTTCATGTTTTTTTATTATTTTATGTTGTTTATTATTTTATGTTGTTTATTATTTTATGTTGTTTATCATTTTATGTTGTTTAATGTTTTATGTTGTTTATTATTTTATGTTGTTTATTATTTTATGTTGTTTATTTTTTATGTTGTTCATTATTTTATGTTGTTCATTATTTTATGTTGTTTATTATTTTATGTTGTTTATCATTTTATGTTGTTTATTATTTTATGTTGTTCATTATTTTATGTTGTTTTTTATTTTATGTTGTTTATTATTTTATGTTGTTTATTATTTTATGTTGTTCATTATTTTATGTTGTTTATTATTTTATGTTTTTTATTATTTTATGTTGTTCATTATTTTATGTTGTTTATTATTTTATGTTGTTTATTATTTTATGTCGTTTATTATTTTATGTTGTTTATTATTTTATGTTGTTTATTATTTTGTGTTGTTTATTATTTTATGTTGTTTATCATTTAATGTTGTTGATTATTTTATGTTGTTTATTATTTTATGTCGTTTATTATTTTATGTCGTTTATTATTTTATGTTGTTTATCTTTTTATGTCGTTTATTATTTTATGTTGTTTATTATTTAATGTTGTTTTTTATTTTATGTTGTTTATTATTTTATGTCGTTTATTATTTTATGTCGTTTATTATTTTATGTTGTTTATCTTTTTATGTCGTTTATTATTTTATGTTGTTTATTATTTAATGTTGTTTATTATTTTATGTTGTTTATTATTTTATGTCGTTTATTATTTTATGTTGTTTATTATTTTATGTCGTTTATTATTTTATGTCGTTTATTATTTTATGTTGTTTATTATTTTATGTTGTTTATTGGTTTGTGTTGTTTATTATTATATGTCGTTTATCATTTTATGTTGTTTATCATTTTTTGTCGTTTATCATTTCATGTAGTTTTTGCTTCATTTCTATCCTCATCATTTTCCTTATCTTCCGTGATTTATTTTCTTTCCAATTTTCATTACTTTCTGCCATCTTTTACTATTCATAAACTTTCTCATCTCATGTCCCCTTTTTTGCCTTCATATAAATCATTAAAAACATTTTTCTTCATTTACACACTCCCTTTTTTCACCTTCATTTATCTTCTCTTTTATTTTTTATCTTATTCCCACTTTTTATATAGAATCTCTCCTTTAATGATGGTATTCATAGTTTCCATCACCTAACCAACCGTTCGTATTTTTTCAGCGTCGTATAAATAAAAAAACCCACCTTTTCACGTTCAACAAAAGACCCAACACCATGAATAACCACCAATCCAATCGACATTATGACATCTTAATTTCTTTTCTGTCTCGATAAATGTTAATCGAAATCATCTCCGATCATTTATATTGATTAAGCTTTTCTAAAATCAGTGCAATGCTAAATCATAACCGTATTTGCCATTATGGTGACCATAACCAACAAACAGTTGAATACAAAGTCGGTTTGTCTTCAATCTATAGAATTGAAAGAGTCTTTGCTGAAAGGTGCATAGCGTCCTACACATAAAAAACGTATTGTAATAGAAAACGTAGGACACAATAGAACATAGAAAGTTGGTAGAAACATAAATACTATTTATAGTCGCTTGTATACTAGACATTTCAACAGAGATATAAAACAAGGGACATAACTCGTGCTATTACTTCTTATTATACATATATATTTTTTGATTATTAATAACAGTCCTACATGAAAAACACTTCTTTAGATCTCTGTTTTTTGTGAGAAGTCAAGTAAATTTGAACAGATAGACAAATAAATAAAACGTGTAGACGATTATTGTTTGTTTTATTATATCATCGTCTTTCTTTTTCGGGAATATTCTTTGAATATTAATAACAGTTCTACATTAAAAAGCAAACTCCTTCATATCTCTTTTTGGGGGAGGAGTCAAGTAAAATTAAACAGACAAAAACAATAATAAGATAAAAACTAAAAAGAAACTAAAAACAAAAAAACAACAAAACAAAACGTGTAGATGATTATTGTTTGTTTATTATTGTCATTGTTTTGGAAATATTCTATCAGAACCTTTTAGATTGAGTAATGAAAAAATATTATTGAAATGAACATGATCACAATGTGATTAGGATAATTAAGAAATAAAAAAAACCCTAAAAAAGGCGTTATTTGGCTTTTTCCTTTTTATAATATAATTCAAATAAGAAACGATATTTTTTTCCAAGTGCTATTACTTTTCTATAAACACATAACACACGAGCCATGTGTGACACAAAACATCAACTTTAAAAACTAACCGTGAATAACATCTCAACGGAACTTCATTTACAAGGAATTCTGACCTCCACGTGAAAGATGATTTACAAAAACAAAAAAAAAGCAAAAAAAAACTCCTTATAAAGATATTTATAAACAAATTTTGTTTTTATTGTTTAAGATAAATAGATAATTTATTCTAAAAAAACCCATCATTTTATGGCTTTCTACTTTCTATAATATAAATCAAATACGAAACGAGTAATGTGTAAGTAAATGCATATAGTAAAATATAAGTAAATATACATATAGGATATGAATGTGTAAGTAGATTAATCTTTTTTTTTATTACATTTTCACCCCAAACAAGGCACATTGCCACTTTGGTGTAGGGGGCTACTATCAGGGGAAACATCTACTGGGGTACTATGTAGGGATTTGGGCAGCGAGATGTTGGTTCACGTTGCACTTGAACTTATGCATGTCAGTACAGTTGGGGAAGCAGTGACCTGGAATGGAATTCCAAAGTCTAGCGGTTCTGGGGAAGAAACTACTGGAGTAGAAAAATCTTTTACATCTAGGAATCTCTACAGTGTGGGGGTGGGATTTTGCAGCTTGTCGGGTCTGTCGAGGGTGTTTACGTCGTGGGGGCACAAGTGCTTGCAGTTCATCATCTTGTTGAAATTACTTTATAAATATTAATTCTTTAATATTTATAATATACTTTAGTTTTACCATCTTGGATCATTTTGGTAAATTTAATTGTAATTCTTATTTTATATATATATATATATATATATATATATATATATATATATATATATATATATATATACATACCAAGTAAGATCTATGACTTACTTGTAGTTTCATTAAATACTTTTGCAAGCAAAATCCGATCCCGTGTTTTGCTAATTCCTACCATCTGATGAGACGGAAAGTATTTCTTCGAAACTCCCCGGATTAAGGACTATCCACTTATTTTGTTCTTCCTTTTTCAAATTAAATATTAATATATTATTAAAATGTTTTTACCCTTACCCATAGACATTATAGCTGAGGAAACACAAACAACACAGAGAATTCCACTATGGCCACACTGAATGCCAATAATTGATTCGTGGTCTTAGAAATGTGGTAACATTTCAAGAAACATATTGGAATTGGAGCCGTGTAACATATTATTTTTGTTATTCAAATTGTTTGAAGAGAATGTCGAATTACTGCGTTGACAAAAAATATGTACGGTATTATGAACAGCTCAGAATTGCATCAGCCTACAAGTTTTTTTTTTTTACTTCACTGACCACGGACAGAACAGATGAAGATAAAACTACTAAAATATCCGAACAGAAAATAGGGTTTCTGCGCTCACATATGATATTCAGTCGATGAGAGCATAATAACAGTTGCCTCAGTTTAGAAGTATTAATCCTATACTGACAATAAAAACATGATGAATATTATTATCACACACTTACTTTGTTTTATTCTTTAGTGCAATGAGTTTTATGTTTAGTCCCTACTTAACATGATAGAGCTTTTTATCTGTTTTGATTGAGTTTTTTCCATTTATCCTCTAAAATTACTTGTAATTAAATTTATAATTATTTTCTATTTCCCTAGGATAACACTAATTACATTAGTCTACATTTCCCAGGGCAACGCCGGAATAAGTGTCTTGCTAGCATATTTTAAAATAAGATAATTGGTTAGGTGGAAATAAGCAGGTCTACAATATCATATATATTTATAAACCTACAGCCACAAACACACATACATATACACACATATATTAAGAGAGAGAGAGAGAGAGAGAGAGAGAGAGAAAGAGAGAGAGAGAGAGACAGACAAAGAGAGAGAGAGAGCAAATGTATTCTTATTTTATATTTTATCTGGTCAATTATATTATTATTTATAATCCCCAAGGTAACACCGGGATAGTATATTATTATTAAATGAGATACATGAAAAGATAGAATATCCTGGGCCCAACTCTTTTCCTGATCTACATTAATGATCTTCCAAATCACATCCTTACATCATTTGTAGACATTTATGCTGACGACACTACCATTTATGGTAGCACATCTAAGACAGTAAACGATCAAGTTCTCTCCAATTCTCTCTCCTCTGATCTTGAGCATGTAGTACAATGGGGAAAGGAGTGGCTGGTTACTTTTAATGCATCTAAAACCAAGCTTCTCTCTTTACATCATCAACATTCTGATCCACATCTGGCATCAATTGAAATGAATGGCTCTCGTCTTCAGGAGGCCTCAAGCTTTGACAAGCTTCTGGGCTTGACCGTTACTCCTGATCTTAAATGGAACACGTACATCAAATCTGTTGCCAAGGCCGCTGGAAAAATGGTGAGATCTTTCTATCGATCCAGTAGATATATCACTGCTGATGGAATTCTCTATCTATATAAGAGCCAGGTACGTCAAAGGATTGAATACTGTTGCCACATCTGGGCAGGAGCTGCTAGAAAGGACTTGGCCTGCCTTGATAGAGTTCAAAATAGACTTCGTAGCCTCGTAGGAGATGTCCTTTTCTCTTCCTTGCAACCTCTATCTCACAGAAGAGATGTTGCGAGTTTGTCTCTGATGTATCGTTATTTTCATGGAAAGTGTTCCACGGAGCTTCAATCTATGGTCCCCCCTCGCAAAACTTTGCCAAGAAACACTCGTCTAGCTGTAAACACTATCAATAATTCCCCCCACTCTTTATCTGTTCCTAAACCTAAACGTAGATTCCATGAACAAAGCTTTTTTATTAGAACTGCACGCCTGTGGAATTGTCTTTCGTTTTCCTGCTTTCCGGCTGACTACAATATGGTTGTCTTCAAGTCTAACGTAAATAAGTTCTTGATGAGCCGTTCCATATAAGTTATCAAATTTACCAAATTTTCATAACTAATGATTATTATATTGTCCAATTTCTACTGTACACTCTTTAACCCTTATCCTTGAGTGGCCTCTTGGCCTTGATAATGAGTTGATACCTATGAAAAAAAAAAGAAAAAGTCCAATCTGAACAAGTTCTAATTGAATCGTCCCCCTAAGTAATCCAAGTTTCAAAATTCCCACTGTTTACTATGCTAAAATCACAATGACTGATGTATACCTATTAACCCTTATCCTCGAGTGGCCTCTGGGCCTTGATAAGTGGTGACACCCTTGTAAAAAAAAAAACGTAACGTAGACTGATATATATACAGGGTGACCCAAAAAATAACAGAGGACATTCAATTGTTTTTCTGAGCATTTTACAGTCAACGGAGAAAACAAGGCCAAAGACCCTAGTGTTTTGATGTGATGTTTTGAATATAATAAACTAGTTATGACCAAAGTTTCATTTCAGTCGGACAAAACACTAAGAAATGGGGCCTAATTAGAGTTGGGGCCCGTTTATATATATATATATATATATATATATATATATATAATATAATATAAAGCTGAATGTGTGTGTGTGTGTGTGTGTGTGTGTCTGGTCACGAATAGGCTCCTGTATGGTTGACTATTTTAAAAAAAGCTGATTACATATAATGATAGAAGATGTATCGAGACACAGGAATGGGTATGTTTGATCTGGCAGAACGGTGGTTCATTAAAATTGTGGGGTATGAGTTCGTGCCTGGTCTACAAAGTATGGAAATAAAAAAAATTAAAAAATCGTTTACATAATTATCAAAATATACTTGCGCAGATAGATATGAAAAGTCTTTATTAAAGTTTGTGCCTATTTCCATTCTATGGAGGCCAGGCGCGAACGCAGACCCCACAATTTTTTTACACCATCCCTATTTAAGTAAAAACATACTTATCAAGTACTATTATGTACATCTATATATAGATGTACATAATAGTACTTGATAAGTATGCTTTTACTTTAATAGGGATGGTGTAATAAAATTGTGGGGTCTGCGTTCGCGCCTGGCCTCCATAGAATGGAAATAGGCACAAACTTTAATAAAGACTTTTCATATCTATCTGCGTAAGTATATTTTGATAATTATGTTTCAGTTTGAAGAAATATGGTATAATAAAATTATGAGGTGTTCGTTCGCACCTGACCTCCATAGAATGGAAATATCTCACAAAGTTTAACAAGGTTTTTTAATATAGATCCAGAGAATATTGTGATAAGTGTTTCAGTGTGAACAGGTATGGTATAATAAATTATGGAGTTTATCTATTTTATTTTTACTTTCATTATATTTTGCTTTGGTTTTGATACCCCCAAATTCGAAGCTATCTCTTTACAACCCTTCGTTTTCATAACCTATTATACTTTCATAAATCAGAGTCTATTTTGTGTAGGCTGCTTTTGAACCCAGTCAACGATTGGTACTTTTGCTAGTATATATATATATATATATATATATATATATATATATATATATAGAGAGAGAGAGAGAGAGAAAGAGAGACAGACAGACAGATATATTTGCTGTTTTGGATATTTTTATGGATACCCAGAATAGAACAAAGTTGGGTAAATATTGACATTCCAAGATATGAATTCAATCGATTTCTTCTTTCTGTCTTTCTCGTTTGATCTTTTTCATGCTTTTCGTCTTCGTACACGTTTCAGAAAAAAAAAAAAAAAAAAAAAAACAAAACAAAAAAAAACACACTTTCCATGGCGACAAAGCAATAGATTTGAATCTCTTGGGAACATTTTTCTTGGAGATAAACAATCGTTCATGGCCAACATCCCACGCTAATAGTACATAAGTGTAATTTAACAAAATAGGAGAAGCAAATGGAGAAAGTCAACGATGGTGAACCATACTTTTTTAATCTTATTAACCCTTAGTAAGGTATATTGTCACTTTTATATATGCCGTTAGTATTTGAGACCTTATCTACAGTGGCATTATATAAAGAGTTTAACTGCATGATGTCTGTTCGCATTGTACGAAATATCTTCAATAAGTTTCCAGAATTTTTTGTACAGACATTTAAAATTATTGTACCTTTAAAAAATTGTTATTGCTAAATGTATGATGAAATGACTGACCAATTTTTATGATTTCAGGTTTAAATGAGCAGCTATAGCAGGAATTGGAATACACCCTACTAAAGCCTGATTGTCACAGCTAGTAAAGTTAAAAAATGCAATCTAGACGTGAGAACACTTTAGAAGAAGGATATTCTATACGTTTATGTTTTAAACTTGGAAAAAAATTCCGCTGAAAATCATGGAATGCTTTAGTCTGCTTTTGGACCATAGCGTCTGTGAGGAATGATGAGAGGCGTGGTAGGAGTAAAGAAAGCAAAACACTAGAGTTGATTGGCCAAATAAAGAATTTCAAGAATAAGGACCGTCGTATCTATAAACACAATAAATGCACAGTTTAATGTCGATGTGGGAACTGTACCCGCAATTATTCGCGAGGAATATAAGATACGAAAGATTTACGCAAATTTTGTCCCAAAGGCGCTCAGAGAAGATCAGACTGTTTGACGAAAATAGGCATCAAGAGAGTTCCTCACCCTCCCTATAGTACAGACCTTGCTCCCTGTGACTTTGGTTATATATATATATATATATATATATATATATATATATATATATATCTTTAAAAGTGAAATCGTCCGCATGTATGTGCCTGTGTGTGTGTACAGTTCCCTACCAAACTACTCTGTTAAATTTCAGTCTACAGACTCGCGATTTGACATAAGGGGTATTAAGATTTGGGAAATCTTTTTAATCGGTTTTAAGCCAGAAATTTTGTTTTCAAAAGGTAAAGTTCAACGATTTGACCTTTGCAAACTCTACCAAACTCCTTCGCCAATTTGGGGTCTAAACACTTGAAATTTTAGATGTAGCTAACTTAGACTTGGATCAAACTTTTTAATCTGATTTGAGCCCCAAACAATAATTTTTAAGGGATAAAAATTTTAAATAAAATGATCTCCGCGGTCTCTACCAAATAACTCAGCAAATTTGGTTCTAAACACTTGAAATTTTACATAATGTGTATTAAGACATACGGCAAGTTTTTAAATCTATTTTTGGCCGAAATTTTGCTGCCAAGGGTCAAAGTTAAAAAGATTTTACCTTTGAGGTCTCTAGCAAACTAATGAGCCAATTTTAGCTCTAAACATTTGACATTTTACATAACAGGTATTTACACATTTGAATGATTTTTTAGGCGAAATTTTTGCTGCCAAGATGTTAACGTTGAACGAGCCGACCTTTGCAGACTCTACCAAACTCCCCTGCCAATTTTGCGTCTAAACACTTGAAATTTTTATATAGGTTACCTGGAAATGGGCAAACTTTTTAATACACATATACATGTGAACTTAAAGTAATGAACAGTACATAGGACCGGAGCAAAGCCGGGCTGCTAGTACATATATATATATATATATATATATATATATATATATATTTATTGTAAGGTTATGAGAACAACATTTTTTTTAATGTTTCAGCAAAAATTAAAAATACAACCGCCCCCGGGTGGATTCGAACCACCAACCTTTCGGTTAACAGCCGAACGCGCTAACCGGTTGCGCCACGAAGGCAGAATTGGCATTAGCCGACAGTACAATTTATTTTAATGCATGACCTACAATAAACCAGACGTTTGATTAACTGCTTTTGAATTCACTTATTGAATCAAGATAAGATTTGTCAACGTGTTATCAATTAAGCTCGCGGTTTCCTTTATCTCGTAACTTACATAAAGTCTTTTGCTAAGTTTTATTTTAACCAATTGAATTACAATACGTGAAAGTATGTGGTTATATATCTATATCTATATATATATATATATATATATATATATATACACGCATATATATATACGCACGCACACACCAACACCCCCTCCCCACATATATATATATATATATACACGCATATATATATATACGCACGCACACACCAACACCCCCCATATATATATATATATATATATATATATATATATATATAGTAATGTGTAGTTGGAAACTGTTTTCAGTGCTTCTATCGTTATTCTTCAAAACAAATAAGAAGACGTTTTATTTCGTCTTGCAATTTTAAGATCCCAGAAAATGGCTGGAAACAATAGCACGGTGTGTATAGCGTTACCGCAAGTGCGTGCTGTTTTAAAGTGAATAGAGGCGCATATTTGGATTTAGAATCGTCGAGTCCGAATGTTCTCAGCTTGTTTGTGTTTTTAATCAAAATATTCTATCAATTTTAGAATTATTTGGACTAGTTTTCCCATCTTAGATATTATTCTCACAATATTTCAGCCGATGAAATCTCTGACCATTTTCGGATTCGTTTGTACGAAATTACACTTTCAACGTCAGATATTACATCTGCCGAAACGTTGTCACAAACTGCATTCAAAAAGAGAATATCAGTCTGAATAATATATATGATAGAAAGAATTACAATATTTTCTGGAACAAAAAAGTAAGCTAGGAATAACGTATTACCTGATATGGTAACAATGTTAACAATGCTATTTAGTAAAAGCAATCGTGGAAATGAATTAATTGTTATTAGCATCGAAGAGGAATGGGTTGGATTTCAATGGTTTGTATTGCCAATAAAACGAATAACTTTAAGTGGTCGGACGTGATTATAAAAATGGGCACTTGTACAGTTTAGTCAATACATTAAAAAATGAAAATATCGAAAAAAGGTTATATTTCACGTATCCGTTATGAAACGAAGTTCTCCAAAAAAAAAAAAGTTCACTTAATTTTATCAAGTAGTTTTTTTTTACAGCGAAAAAACAATTTGTTATGATACCGAGCAAAATGTTCGATTTTTAGGAAGAAAAGCTAGAATTAAAGATGGGGAGGGATCTGAAATGAAACACGTACATCAAGTCTGTTGCCAAGGTCGCTGGAAAGATGGTGGGATCCTTCTACCGATCCAGAAGATATCTCACTACTGATGCAATTCTCTATCTATATAAAAGCCAAGTACGTCAAAGGATGGAATACTGCTGCCATATCTGGGCAGGAGCTGCTAAAAACAGCCTATCCTGCCTTGACAGAGTACAAAATAGACTTCGTGGCTTGGTGGGGGATGCCCTTTTCTCTACCCTGCAACCTCTCTCCCACAGAAGAGACATTGCGAGCCTATCCTTGTTTTATCGTTATTTCCATGGCAGGTGCTCGTCTGAACTCCAGTCTCTGGTCCCACCCTCGCCAATCTTTCATGAAAAACAGCCGTTTAGCTGAATCCACTGTGAAAAATTTCCCCCACTCTTTATCTGTGTCTTAATCAAAACATGGATTCCATGAACAAAGCTTCTTTCTTAGAACTGCACGCCTGTGGAACTCTATTCCGTCTGCCTGCTTCCCACCTAACTACAACTTGGATGTCTTCAAGTCCAACGTTAACAAATTCCTAATGAACCGCCCCCTTAAGTAAACACTTCATCAAATCTCCACACTAACATAATGTACTTGCAATAACCCTTATCACTGAGTGGCTTCCGGGCCTTTATAAGTGGTGACCACTGTGTAAAAAAAAAAAACCCCAAAAAAAACAATAAAAACATTGAGTTATCTCTCCGTGGCATGTTGTTCAGCTTCAGCAAATTTCACAATGGCTGACTTCAACGCGATCTCATAAGAACGTGTTTTTCCGCTGTAAAAAAACAAACAAAAAAACTACTCGATCAAATTAAATTAAATTCTTTTCGGAGATCTTCAGTCCCAAACGGATACGTACAATATCAGCTTTTTTCGATATTTTCATTTTTTAATGTGTTGACTAAACTGTACAAGTGCCAAAAATGTATAAAATTGATTGTAGGATGTTAATTTCCATAATTGGCTTCACAGATTTCTTTCGTGGATAGAAAAGAAATATCTCTGTATTGCTTAGTCATCACGATTAGATATTAGACTGCTCTGTTTTACTTTACGTTCAATGCTGTTATTATACAACGTTGTATAATAATAAGTTATAATAATATAATAATAATATTAAGTTAAAAATAGAGTATAAATAAGGAAAAATACAAGACGAAACGATTAGGGAATGTAAATTATTCGCATAACATTTAGAAAATTAGTAAAGAAAAAAAAAGAAGAAAACTTAAACATTTAAAAACAAAACCAAATGTCAACTGATGCGAAAATAAATGAAATGATAATCTCATTAGATGGGAGGGAATCCGCGTCCAAATGAAATTAAGTAAACATAGAGTGTCAAGATCAACGCTTGGTTCAACTGAGCAAACAATATAGAAAAAGGTGGAAAGATTGAACTGCAAGTAAATTGGATTGAGACAGAAACGAGTATATATATATATATATATATATATATATATATATATATATATATATATATATATATAAACAAACAAAAAACGATGGTAATCGATCTGATTGGTTGATGAAGAAGCATAATTTACTGATTAGTCTACATCAAAAAAAAAAAAGGACAAAGTTTTCTATTTTCATTAAAGGACTGGCCTCGAGTAAAACCAAAGGTTTATTGTCGCCTGATTCACTGAAACAGTAGTTTTATTATATCAACTTATCGTAATTTTATTTACCTAAATTAAATAAAATAAATCCTTGTCTTTTTATTGAGCACTGCCAACAACCTCATTGAAATTCAGTAGTTTTTACTTTTGGATATTTTGAACCTGGAATATCTATCTATCCATTTATCTATTAATCTCTATATATACATATATAGTTTCTATTATATATATATATATATATATATATATATATATATTTATATATACATATATATATATATATATATATAACTACTTAATTTACATTATATATATATATAACTACTTAATTTACACTTACTTAATATATATATATATATATATATATATATATATATATATAAACTACTTAATTTACTCTCATAAAATTAATATACGAAAATATAGATTTATACGTAAACTTTAAGTATTTACTTCAAAGGTGCTCAATACGTAGGTAGAGCTAGTTAGTAATTTATAAAATATATATGGCGATTAAGCTACACTGAATATTCGACGTTTCATCCACTCTAGGACTTCTCAGGCTAGTGCGCATAAGCCTGAGGAGTCCTAGAGTGGATGAAACGCCGAATAATCAGTGTAGCTCAATCGCCATATATATTTTATAAATTACTATATATATATATATATATATATATATATATATATATATATATATATATTTTATAAATTACTACATATATATATATATATATATATATATATATATATATATGTGTGTATATAGTCATCCACATACAGTACTGTTTCGCTGTTTCACAGCTCATCAGTGCGGCTAGACAGGCAACTACCTCAGTGTTAGGACAATTAATCGGAATCGGAAATCGGGAATCGGAAAAAATTGCGCCTATATTCCGATGCCGAAACCGATTCCATACATTATCCTTTTAATTTGATTTTGGTTTAAGAAACCTCTTCCACTGCTTGTAGTAATAATAAAATAATAAATATTTAAACTTACAGTAAGACTTAAATCTCTAGATACCTCCTTCACAAATGTGTTTTACGCATGAGAAACTATTTAACATTTAAGATGTGATTTTTCAGTAATCAGGACAAAAGAACACTTTTATAGTTAATAAATAGAGATTTATAAAGATTCAGAATCGGAATCGGTAATTGTATTGGAATCGGGAGTTTAGTGTTTAGTACGGAATCAGTAATTGTATCAGAATCGGAGAAAATATTGGAATCGTCCCAACATTAATACACACACACACACACACACACACACACACACATATATATATGTGGAAACTATTTAAGATAGTTTGAGAAGATTGTGATATTAAAGTTGATGGATTCATTGAGACTGCTGTTCATGTCTTGTTCATTATGGCAAGACAGAAAAATCTGAAGTTTCCATCTCTGTGAGGCGTCCAGACCATAAACAATGGACACAACTCCATTCGTTCTTTCTGTCGATTTCTGTTTGTCAATTCTTTCTTCACACAACGTCTATTGTTTTCACGTCTGTGGCGTTTCTATTTTGATGCTACGTTTTCTTCTCAGAAAAAAAATCACACAAAACAAGAAAAACAATGGAAATGCTTCGTTGAGTATTTTAGTTTTTTTTCTACTATTCAGACTTTCGTGTATTTTCATGGGGGAAAGCACATTAGAGCAATGACAATACAATTTAGACGATATATAGAAGTATCTGTAGGTATATATATAGAAAGGAAACAATGGCGAATAATATTTCTCTGAATTTGTCTACCTATATTTCTTATGATTCTATCTTTCTCTCTCTCTCTCTCTCTCTCTCTCTCTCTCTATATATATATATATATATATATATATATATATATACATATGTATATATATATAATAAACAATAATCTACAAACACGTGCTTCACGGTTCTACCGATCGTCCGTCTAGCCTGTCTGTTCTAGGATTCGAAGCGCTTAGACAGTTTATATATATATATATATATATATATATATATATATATATATATATATTATATGGGAGTCACCACTTATCAAGGCCCGGAGGCCACTCAGGGATAAGGGTTATTGCGTGTACAGTAATCAATGAGATAGTATGGTAGTAATCATTAGTGTTGGAGGTTCGATAGAGTGTCTTACTTAAGGGGGCGGTTTGTCAGGAATTTGTTTATGTTGGACTTGAAGACGTCCAAGTTGTAGTCAGGTGGGAAACAGGCGAATAGAAGAGAGTTCCACAATCGTGCACTTCTGAGAAAGAAGCCCTGCTCATGGAATCTATGTTTGGATTTAAGCACAGATAAAGAGTGGGGAAATTATTGACAGTAGTTTCAGCCAGACGGGTGTTTCTTGTGAAAGATTGGCGAGGGGGGACCAGAGATTGGAGCTACGACGAGCACTTGTAATGGAATAACGATAAAACAAAGACAGGCTCACAACGTCTCTTCTGTGTGAGAGAGTCTGCAGTGAAGAGAAAAGGGCATCCCCACCCAAACCACGAAGTCTATTTTGTACTCTGTCAAGGCAGGATAGGCTGTTTTTAGCAGCTCCTGTCCAGATGTGGCAGCAGTATTCCATCCTTGGAGGTACTTGGCTTTTATACAGAGAGATAATTGCATCAGTAGTGAGAAATATTCTGGAGCGGTAGAAGGATCCCACCATTTTCCCAGCGTCCCTGGCTACAGATTTGATGCCAGATGGGGATCAGAGCGTTGATGATTTAAAGATAGAAGCTTGGTTTTGGATTCATTAAAAGTGACCAGTCACCTCTTCCCCCATTGTGCCATGCGCTTAAGATCAGAGGAGAGAATTAGAGAGAACTTTGTAATTTACGGCCTTTGATGTGTTGCCATAGATGGTCGTGTCATCAGCACAGATATCAACGAATGATTTAAGTATGTGTTTTGGGAGATCATTGACGTAGATCAGAAAGAGAGTTGGGCCCGGGATGGACCCCTGGGGGACTCCAGCATTAATATTGTGGGCCTCTGATTTCTGCCCATCAACCACTACTCTTATGAGCATATCAGAGAGAAAGGATTTAATGATTGAGAAAAGATTTCCTGTAATACCGTACCTGGAAATCTTGTGAAGTAGGCCCTTATGCCATACCTTCTCGAAGGCCTTTGATATGTCAATAGCAATTGCCCTGAAAAGGAAACCTTTGTCAAGAGATTCACTAATCCCATGTGATATAACCGTTAGCACATCTGCTGTAGATCTTGCAGAGCGGAAACCATATTGCATCTCACTAAGAAGGTTGAGGTGGTTGACTACTTCTTTATTTAATATGGATTCCAACAACTTACTCAAGACACACAGGAAACTTATTGGTCTGTACTGAGAGGGAGACGACATAACCTGAATTCTTAAATACAGGGCATACTGATGAGGTTTTCCAGGGTGTTGGAAGGCACTTCTCCTTAAGGCAACGCTTAAACAGTTTTGTAAGTATGGGGCCAAGTTCTGGTTGGAGCTTTTTCAGACCTATAACTGGAATGCCGTCAGAGCCAGTTGCTTTACTGGAATCAACGTTCTTGATTAGCTTGGCGACCTCACGCACAGATATTTGTATGTTGCATAGCGTGTTGTTTGTTATAGGAAGAAATACAGGGAGTTGATGGCCATTGTCGCATAGGATAGAATTAGCTGCAAAGTTCTTGGCAAATAGTCTGGCCTTGTCTGATGCTGACGAGATAACCTCAGGTCCATTGATGATAGTAGGGATAGAACGCACGCTTCTGTTCAAGATCTTGTTTGCTATTTGCCAGAACTGGTGGGAACCAAGCCGCTTCTCAGCTGCTGTGGATGTAACAAACTGAGCATATAGCTCTCTTGCATTTTTCTTACTCTTTTACAGTGGTTGCTGGCAGTCCTGATAGCAGCTTTAGTCTCAGTACATCTATTACGTTTGTAGCTATGGAAAAAGTGACTTCTGCGCGCGATGGCAGCAGCACATTCAGGGGAGAACCATGGCTAGCTGTTAGGTTTTTGTTGGAATTATTTGGATGGTATGAATTGGTCCATGCCTACAATTAACCATTCGGTCAGGTCTGATACTATAGAGGACACATCCTTTTTAAACATGAAATGCAGAGCTAAGTCAGATATGAATGTACGGAAGCTATCCCAGTCAGCCATAGAGTATCAATATGCAGTACGGTGGAGAGGTACGTCTGAAGACTTATTACATTAATAATAATAATAATAATAATAATAATAATAATAATAATAATAATAATAATATATATATATATATTTATATATATATATACTAGCAAAAGTACCCGTCGTTGACTGAGTTCAAAAACAGCCTACAGAAAATTGACTGTGATTTATGAAAGTATGATAGGTTATGAAAAGGAAGGGTTGTAAAGAGATAGCTTCGAATTTGGGGGTATCAAAACCAAAGCAAAATATAATGAAAGTAAAAATGAAATAGATACACCCCATAATTTATTATACCATACCTGTTCACACTGAAATGCTTATCACCATATTCTTTGGGTATATATTAAAAAAAACCTTGTTAAACTTTGTGACATATATCTATTCTATGGAGGTCAGGTGCGAACGAACACGCCATAATTTTATTATACCATATTTCTTCAAACTGAAACATAATTATCAAAATATACTTACGCAAATAGATATGAAAAGTCTTTATTAAAGTTTGTGCCTATTTCCATTCTATGGAGGCCAGACGCGAACGCAGACCCCACAATTTTATTTTATCATCCCTATTTAAGTTAAAACATACTTATCAATGTATTATTATGTACATCTATATCAAAAACATTTGTAAACGTTTTTTTTAATTTTTAATTTTTTTATTTCCATACTTTGTAGACCAGGCGTGTACGCAGGCCCCACAATTTTAATTAATCATCATTATGCCAGATCAAACATACCCATTCCTGTGTCTCGATACATCTTCTATCATTATATGTGATCAGTTTTCTATAATAATCAATGATAAATGAGCCTATTCGTGACCAGACACACACTCCGACGTTCAGCTTTATATTATGGATATATAAAAGAAAGTGTTATATGTCCAGTGCTCTTCTTCCAAGAGCTTCCTATGTCCTAGGTGTCACAGAGTGTGAATATCGAAAACAAGCTTTACATTGATCCTCAGAATCCCTTCGGACTATATATTTCTCATCCAATGGTAATTCGGCGTTAAATAACAAAAAATTGTGATGCGGGATTACAAAAATTGTGCTACAAATTCCAATATCGAAAGCGTACATATTTATATAGGTTTATTATGGTCTGTTTAATATCCCTCTCTTTATTTAATTATATATATATATATATATATATATATATATATATATATATATATATAGATATCATAAATGTATAGCCATTCAATATTTACCCCCCCAATCATGTTTTACAATATGTGATAACGGGATAATTTTATTTTTTATTTATAATTAAAATAAACTTTTAGTTGAAATGTGGATTTGATATGTTCATACTATATTGTTTTATTTCCCAATTCAGAAAATAAGAATTTTCGCATTTTTAATTCAAACTATATATATATATATATATATATATATATATATATATATATATATATATATATATATATATATATATGTATGTATGCACTTCGTGTCGGGTAGGCGAAGGCAGCCGAAACCTTCCTTATATATATCTATATCTATCTATCTATCTATCTATCTATATATATATATATATATATATATATAGTAAGTTATGAAACATTAAGCCTGACGAATTCTCACGAGAATAAAACGCGGAATATTCTGTATTGCTTAATTGCCATATTAATATTGCCATATATATTTTCATAACTTACTACCTAGCTCTCCATATGTATCGAACACTGTTGAAGTAAATACTGGAAATTTACGCATAAAATTATATCTTTGTATTTTAATTTATGTGATTAAATGTAATAGTCATATCTATCTATCTATCTATCTATCAATCTATCTATCTATCTCTCCATCTCTCTATCTATATATGCATACATATATATATATATATATATATATATATATATATATATATATATATATATAATCAACATACATCTGTTGCGGTATATATCTCCCATGTCTCCCATAGTCATCATTTACTCATTTTTTTTTTCAAGTCTGTTAATCTTAACAGTTTAGTAAAGCGCGTTCAAGATGGCACCACGCCTTTGTTTTTATTCCATTTTCCTCTAGAGTGGGAATATCGGCAACACGTGATTGCTTTCAAGTAGTTGGGTGTGGCGCCCTCTTGCATTTATTGAAGGATCTCACGGTGTCTTCGTAGAATAAACGCAGCCTGTGTAACTTGTTTCGCTGGGAATACAATGTTATAGCAACTGATTGATCGCATTATTTGGATGCTTCGGACTGCCGTTCTCATCTTAAGTGTCATTATTACAACGTTTCAGTAAAAGTAACCTCCGATGCTCTTTAACTGCATCTAAAACTCAGAAAGCTGCACGGAATTGTAAAAAAAAAAATTCTTTATTTAATTCACTGGGGTATTATACTCTTGTCCTGTCAGCCATGACTGAGTAGAAGTTCTAAGTAATTAGCAATTGTATTTTCGGTCGCCCACACTGAGGATTGAACCTTACACCTTAAAAATACACCATATTTTACAACAGAATTTTTCCTAGTATTTAAATCACTGCACCAAGGTCAGCGCCATTTAAATTTTGTACGGAGAAAAAAACGTATCTAAATTGGATGAGAGCATGACGTTCTCTTTACTATGAAATATGATAGACTTCATAAAAGGCCAAAATCACGAAATTACGTTTTAAGAAAGCCAATCAAGAAAAATGAGTGACCACACTTTGATGTAGCCTTGTTTTCGAATCCTATAATAATCATATATGATCATTGGTGTAAACGTATGAAAAAGGAACTGGCAGTTTTTTTCACGAAACAGAAATGCCAGCGAAAGATTACGTAAAAAAGGGAACATTCGAAAAAAATGCCAATAGGTGCTGAACTGAAGAAATTAATTAAATATTGTCTCTTACACTGAGATCTTCTTTTGTATTGAACTATGCAGCACAATGTTACTGTCTAAATATTTATTAGTACTTAATAATTTATCTCATT
>NC_136486.1:6102487-6172487 GCF_053919585.1 Euprymna scolopes
AGTATTTATATATGGAAAATGTAATCCTAATAGAATAAAAAAAAGCTCAATACGCAATAGAGAGCAGCGTATTATAAGAGAAAGAAAAGTAAAACTGTAAGTTGAACTTTACAGTAAAAATTTGCTGATTTCTTTATGTCTTCTGATGAGAAGAATAACAAGAATAGCATTCTTTGAAACTCCGCGGAATAAGGACTTTATAAATTGTTTTTTGGAGTATTCAGTCGAACAATAAATTTTGATTGTAAAGTTCAACTTAAAGTTTTAATTTTTTTTCTCTTATATATATATATATAGATGGGCGTGGCTCAGAGGCTAAAAATATTATATTGTATATTAATTGTATGTTTTGTTTTCGATATCAGATGATGACTCTTAAGACATTAGTTTGGATCTCACTTCTACATATTACGCTCAAAATAATTAATAGAGAATTATAATTAATAAATACTTAATTTTAATACTCAGGTGCATGAATTAAAATATCGTATTTGAGCGTCTTTTACGATTGAGCAACAACAAGCGGCCTGCTAGTATACATTAATAAAAATGTGCTTCTCCATCGGGTGTTTCTGTGTGTGGGTGATCATCTTTAAATGATTATTAATCAATTATTGATCGAAATTCAAATTCAATAGCATAGTATAAAACGCAATTTAAATAATTATAAAATGTTCATGCAGCGCACAAAAAAAAACTCTTTTTAAAAATTAAAGAAAAAAAAGACAAAAACATAAGATATTGCACAATGCTTACGATAAAAATTTTAAATCCAATTAATTAGTCTTTAAAATAGATATGAAAAAAAAAATGACATTTAACAACAACCAAATACATTGCAGATATCATTTGTCGATTCGCATGATTAGAGGTGAAGAAAACCCAAGACTTTTCAAACAAAATGATGAGAATTTATTGGTTCATAGTAATAAAAAAAGAGCACTAATGAGGGGGGGGAAGGCGAAATCAAGCATTTTAATTGGTTGAACGTTGTGCTCGGTACAAACGCATAGACGTATGTATTTGTTAATATTTATGTCCAGTTATAATATAGAACAAACGCATAGACGTATGTATTTGTTAATATTTATATTCAGTTATATTATAGAAAAGTAAATAAAATTTTAAAAAATAGGTAAAGTGGTAAAAAGTGTCCTAAACACACACACACACACACACACACGCACGCACGCACGCACGCACACACACACAACACATATATATGTATATATGATTATTTTATTTAATTACGTAAATTGATATATAAAAATAAAATTGTATGCGTAAATTTTCAGTATTTACTTAAACAGTGCTCAATACATAGGTAGAGCTAGGTTATATAATATATATATGGCAATTAAGCTAAATGGAATATACCGCGTTTTATTCTCGTAAGAATTCGTCAGTTTTATATCAAATTCTAGGTACTTAAATTTAATGATTTGAAGCGGTTAATCTTCAAATGTAGAATTTTTTATTGTTTGAAACAAAGAATACAATTGAATAAATCTATTTCGTTAACACATGAGTTTTCGATGTTTATTCATCTCCTCAGAGGAAAAACCATAAGCCTGAAGAATTCTCATGAGAATGAAACGCGGAATATTCTGTGTAGCTTAATTGCCATATATATTTTTATAACTTACTATATATATATGTGTTTAGGGAGATCATTGATGTATATCAGGAAGAGAGTTGGGCCCAGGATGGACCCCGGAGGGACTCCAGCATTAATATTGAGTGCCTCTGATTTCAACCACTACTCTTATGAGCCTATCAAAGAGAAATGATTTTATGATTGAAAAAACATTTCCAGTAATACCGTAGCTGGAAATCTTGTGAAGTAGGCCCTTATGTCATACCTTATCGAAGGCCTTCGATATGTCAAGAGCAATTGCCCTGAAAAGGAAACCTTTGTAAAGAGATTCACTATGTGATATAACCGTTAGCACATCTGCTGTAGATCTTGCAGAGCGGAAACCTTATTGCATGTCACTAAGAAGGTTGTTTCTGTTTAGGTGGTTGACTACTTCTTTATTTAATGTGGATTCCGACAACTTACTCATGACACACAGGAGACTTATTGGTCTGTACTGAGAGGGAGACGACATAACCTGAATTCTTAAATACAGGGCATACTGATGAGGTTTTCCAGTGTGTTGGGAAACACTTCTCCTTAGGGCAACGCTTAAAGAGTTTTTTAAGTATGGGGGCAAGTTCTAGTTGAAGCTTTTTCAGCACAATGATTGGAATGCCGTCAGAGCCAGTTGTTTTACTGGAATCAAGGTTCTTGATTAACTTGGCGACCTCACGCACAGATATTTGTATGCCGCAGAGCATATTGTCCGTTATAGGAGGAAATACGGGGAATTGATGGCCTTCGTCGCATAGAGTAGAATTAGCTGCAAAGTTCTTGGCAAATAGTTTGGCCTTATCTGATGCTGACGAGATGACCTCAGGTCCATTGATGATAGTTGGGATAGAACGCACGCTTCTGTTCAGGATCCTGTTTGCTATTTGGTAACACTGGTCGGAACCAAGCCGCTTCTCAGCTACTTTGGATTTAACTGACAGAATATATCTCTCTTGCATTTTTTATTACTCTTTTGCAGTGGTTGCTGGCAGTCCTGATAGCAGCTTTAGTGTCAGTGCATCTATTACGTTGGTAGTTATGGAAACAGTGATTTCTGTGCGCGATGGTAGCAGCACATTCTGGGGAGAACCATGGCTGACTGTTGGGTTTTTGTTGGCATTTTTTGGATAGTAGCAATCTATGCTTACAATTAGCCATTCGGTCAGGTCTGATACTATGGAGGACACATCGTTTTTAAACATGAAATGCAGTGGTAGATCGGATATAAGTGTACGGAAGTTATCCCAGTCAGCGGTAGAGTATCGATATACAGTACGGTGGATAGGTACATCTTCAGATTTATTGCATTTCGTTTTTATCTTAACTGATACAGCCGCGTGGTCGATAGATCCCAGAGGAGACAGAACGGAACTTGAACATACTTCAGTGTAAGTTGTGAGAAAAATGTCTAGAAGGCTAGCATACTGACCGGAAGTATCAGGCACTCGGGTGGGTTCGTGGACAATCTGGGTGAGGTCATAGGCAATGGCAAAATCGTGACAGAATATCCCCTCATCATCTGTCTTGTTAGAGTGGGTCAACCATTCCGCATTGTGGACATTGAAGTCACCGCAAATGTGGATGCTAGCTGAAGGGGGAACAGACAGGATGTGCCCAATTTTTTCAGATATCCCCTTAAGGATAGTAACTCTGCTGTTGTGGGGGCGATAGAGAGCAAATATAAATGCAGTGGTGTAAGCAAGTGCAACCGGAAGCACATATAAGGTAAATTAAGGTCTTCTCTGGAGATATCCCTACCACACGGAAAGCTATCTTTAATGTAGGCACATATTCCATGTCCATGGCGACCTTGGGGGTCAGATTTAGATGTTATTTTGACAATATAAAACATGCGTAGCAAGATGGTCAGCGTAACAAAATTAAATAGGCTGTCTTGACAGATGAGCGCGTGGATAGCTAAGCACTGACAGCCGACACCTGCAATTTGCAACAATTTAAGCATATTCTCGTTACATAACTCGGAACGTTCGCTATAGTCACATTAAAGAAACGTGCGTCTGAGAGATCGGGTAAATAATTGACGACTAGAACAATGAGAAAATATCACGGTTTTCGACTAGGCAAAAATCAATGTTCCTTTCTTTTATATATAAGCTAGCAGAGGTGTCCGGCGTTGCCCGGGTATTTGTAGGTGTAAAAGAAAAAAAAAGTTTTGGTAGACTTGAGGCGGAGGGAGAAAAAGCCCGATCACTTACCGTGAAGCTGCGAAAGCAGCCGATTCGAGATCAGTTGTAATTAAACGATTAAAAATTAAGTGAAGGAGTTCACACAGGTGCGTAAATTTAATGACGTCAGACATCACGCTATAGGGAAATTAAATCCCGCACTTAACTTTGACTGCGAAGCAGTTTTTTTTAGTTTTTTTTATTTCCCCCCAAAACCCAACTCCCATAAAAAGGGGACTGTGCAAAGGAATAGAAATTGTCTGATATGACGGTTTTCACCGCAATGATTAAAGCTGATTTGCTTCGATTAGTTTCACTTTATTAAATTATTATTTATTAAAAAGCCAAATAAACACGCGACAAGCCGGAATAGCGCGATTTTTTTTATAAAAGTAGATAAAAATAAATCTAGACAGGACGTCCCTTCGCAAATCGTAGATATTATGATCTAGGAGGTATATAAAAAGTTATAAAACATAGTAACCCCCCTGGAGACCCCCCTTCCGGAGAACCCCGGCGGAAAAAAAGCCTTTGCTGGACATACAAAAATACGCGCACCGCTTTTACTTTTTATATGTATATAAATGAAAAGAAAAATTGTTCTGTAGCAGAATAGACGTAGAAGAGAGAAGACCCGAAAAGGATAAGGATTAAAGTGAGGTTGTAAAATTGACTCCAAGAACGCTGCGTAAGAAAATTTTTTTTAGCACAACGAGAGTTACTAGTAGTCGTACTTATATATTAGTAAAAGAAAGATACTGACATCAACCTTCGAATCATCAACGCCGACACGAATTCAGTTGCCTCTAATATCACAACCGAAACGAAAATTCGCATCTCTCGAGTGTTTGTGCGTACGATTCTTCTCTACATTTGCGATACCTTTCCGATAGAATCCGCGGATCTGAAAAGCTAGAAGTGTTTGACAAATAACGCTTCTGCCAAACTCGACGAATCTGCTGGCACCATTTCGTCCAATACCCAAGCCAGGACGCATTGCAGAAACCAACACTTTGCTAGTTAGGTAACGCTGCATACCACAACCCAGAAGACTTCATTCACGAATCACTCTTATATATTAGGTTCAATCTAATAATCGATACAGAATTGTAATCGTAATCTGCATTAATTAAAATATCATATTTAAGCGTATCTTACGACTGAGCAACTCCGGGCAGTCGGCTAGTATATATTAATAAAATTGTGTTCCTACATCTCGTGTCTATGTGTGTGGGTGATCGTTTTTATTGATTATTAATCGATTATTTATTGCAATCCAAAATTCAATAGAATATTATAACACGCAATTTAAATAATTATAAGATGTTTTGCAGCGTCCGACAGAAAAAAACTAATTTTTTAAATCGAAGAAAAACGAGAAAAAGTTAATATATTGCATAACGCTTTCCATACAAATCTTAAATCCAATTAATTAGTGTTTAAAATAGATATTTAAATTAAAAGCATTGCACTTAACAACAAGCCAATTACGTTGTGGCTATCATTTGTTGATTGGCATGATTAGAAGTGAAAGGGAACCAAGAGTTTTCAAACAAAATGACGAAAATTCGTAGGTTGATAGAAACACAGAAGTAGTGGGGGAAGATTCATAGATTTTAATTGGTTGAACATTGTGCACGGTACACACGTATACACGCACGTATATGCGCCTGGGTATGTAAATATTTGTTTTAGTTAAAACATAGAAACATGAACCAAATAGGCAAAATATTAACAAGTGTCAGAAATATGGTAAAAGAACATTTCATAGAATCATTTGGATTATTCGGATGTTTTTATCTGGGATGTTCAATGTAAACATCCTTGAGTTGGACAAGACATAGTTAAAAAACGTTTCATAAAAGAGGTTACATCGATCGAAACAATGTATAAATAATGCTCGATCTGAATACAGTAGTCCAAATTATACAAATTTTAAATATCCCTTAAAAATCATTCGTACATAACTTGTACATAAAGAATAGAAACTATTCTCCCAAGCTTGCATTATCAAAAACTATATATATATGAAATATAGTCGTTGTTGGCAAGAGAAGACGAGAACAATCAATAAGTACATACATATATGTTTATATATACATATATTTATTCAGTTGTATTGGTAAAATGTCTTACTTGTTATGTCTGCGACATATTCCATTATTAATTTCGGAAAAATTCTCTTCTCAAATGGTAAGCGTAACATATCGATTCAAAGCATGCTAGATGATGGAGCGGAAGTTGGGTACCCATGTGGGGCCTCGGAGCAATTGTGAGTAGGGGATTTATGTATGGTATGATAAGGTAATTAACGTGCTACAAGCAAACTACATATCAATCCTATATATATATATATATATATATATATATATATATATATATATATATATATATGTGTGTGTGTGTGTGTATATATATGTATATCTATATATCTATATATCTATATATATATATATATATATATGTGTGTGTGTGTGTGTGCGTGTTATTTTTCTCTATGCCTGCAAAACCTTGCTGATGAAAGTTGCGGATCTCAAATTGCTAGAAGTGTTCAGCCAGGATCAAATACATCGCTAGTTCTGCCACGCTGGTTGTCGCAGCCCAGGAGACTTTATCCACGAGACAATAGTCCAGAATCGTTCCAAGGTTAGCAGAAAACACCGGGTGACCAGCTGAAGAGGTGGCTGAACGCTATCAAAGCAGACGTAAATTCTGTCGTTGATCCACAGGTCTACGGTGTTTGTTATTGGTCCCGGAACTTACAAATGATACAAGTACAATCTAAACGGAATCATGGAAGCGAAATATATGTATATATATATATATATATATATATATATATATATATATATATATATATATATATATATATATATATTTGTATATATATATATATATATATATTCCACTCGATGATAAAAATTAATAATTGTCAGAGTTCATTAATTGTTAATGGTGTAAATTGGGTACAATTTGATTATTTGTGGGGGCGACACAACAAGAACTTGTTTATATCGGATTTGAAGGCAACTAAGTTGTAAGCAGGCCAGCGGAATAGTGTTCCACAAACGAGCAACACTGGAAAAAATGTTCATGTAATCTGTGTTTAGATTTAGGCATAGATAGAGATTGGGGAGAATCGTATTTCTAAATTGAATATAGATAGACGATCTAACACACGTTTAGAGATTCAAGCAGAAAGCACTGGTTGCCCCGTACAGATCTCTGTTTTTATTTTTTTTTAAATCTTGTTAATAGACTGTCTGCTTCGATGTTTCACAACAGCTGAAATCTTAAAATTAAAAGAAATATCTTTGTTCTCAAGTGGCGTCATATGCATGGAATATTCTCCTTCCATAGATCTGGGTCATGTTGACCCGATACCTCAAATCTAACCATGTGTCAGATAAGTCTACACTCTGGGAACATTATTTTACGTACGGGCAAATCATTGTAACCCTACTTATTCACATATATCAGAGTCTAGAGAGGTGGATCAACTATACACAGTAACATATACAAGGCAGAACGATGGGTCGCGATTTAAAACTTGTTCAAATAGGAAAACTTATTGTAGTGATTGCGAAAATGACTTATCTCAGAAATGATCACGTGTCCGCAAGTTTTTCAAAATTCTGTTTACAAAAACAAAATTGTAGAAGAAAAAATTAAAAAGAATGGTCTACTACTTACCTTTATTATAGCAATGAACGGTAGCATCATGGAAATCGCCACAGCCGATCTTTTTGGTAATATTCCATCCTGAATTCATGCATTGAAATATCGACATTTCATAACCGAGACAGCGCATGTTGGCCATAAAAATCATTGAACGTTTGTAATAACTGTAAAGAGATCGCTGAAAACTGCCGCCTAGGTAGCCCAATTGTTTACAAATAATATCGACGTCCCCGTAGTCCCAGTCATCAAGGCAGAGGGAGCCATGTTGGCCGTCGTACACAATCTCCACTAATCCATCGTTCTTGTCACCACCGACCAGCTGGAGATTAAGGACTGAAAAGGAAACAAGAAAAATACGTATTAGGAAATAATATATACTTGTGTGTTTTAACTTCCTTTCTCCAACCTCTCTCTTTGCTCGCTGAATAATAATTTATTTTTTACACGGTGGTCACCACTTATCAAGGCCCGGAAGCCACTCAGGGATAAGGGTTATTGCAAGTACAGTACGTTAGTGTGGAGATTTGATGAAGTGTTTACTTAAGGGGGCGGTTCATTAGGAATTTGTTAACGTTTGACATGAAGACATCCAAGTTGTAGTCAGGTGGGAAGCAGGCAAACGGAACAGAGTTCCACAGGCGTGCAGTTCTAAGAAAGAAGCTTTGTTCATGGAATCCACGTTTTGATTTAGGCACAGATAAAGATTGGGGGAAACTTTTCACAGTGGATTCAGCTAGACGGGTGTTTTTCGTGAAAGATTGGCGAGGGGGCGGCCAGAGATTGGAGTTCAGACGAGCACCTGCCATGGAAATAACGATAAAACAAGGATAGGCTCGCAACGTCTCTTCTGTGGGAGAGAGGTTGCAGGGTAGAGAAAAGGGCATCCCCCACTAAGCCACGAAGTTTATTTTGTACTCTGTCAAGGAAGGATAGGCTGTTTTTAGCAGCTCCTGCCAAGATATGGCAGCAGTATTCCATCCTTGGACGTACTTGGCTTTTATATAGATAGAGAATAGCATTAGTAGTGATATATCTTCTTGGGCGGTAGAAGGATCCCACCATCTTTCCAGCGACCTTGGCAACAGACATGATGTACATGTTCCATTTCAGATCAAGAGTAAAGGACAAACCCAGAAGCTTGTCAAAACACGGGGGTTCTCCCAGACGAGAGCCATCCATTTCAATTGATGCCAGATGGGGATCAGAGCGTTGATGATGTAAAGATAGGAGTTTGGTTTTAGAAGCATTAAAGGTAACCAATAGATAAAATATATTTGTACATAAACTATGAATGACAACAATACAAAAAGAAAACAACCTTATCTTAGAGCTCACCGTTCAAACCCTTCAGATTAACATTCACAGGCAACATGAATTAGAACAAATACGTTGAAACATTGAGATAAGGTTGCTGCAACTAGGTATGCTCTCTTTACTTTACTGCTAGAAAATGACCCATGCCCGACAGTATCCTTTATATATACAAAGCTACCATTCGCCAAGGAATAAAATATTTGTACCACGTCTTGTCTGATTCATCTACTACTAGTCTTTACCTCTAAAGCAGGATACAAAAAGGGTCGCCAATATAATAGATTTCACTCTATTAACCAAGTTCCAACTTCTCTCGCATCACCGCAATATGCACCCCAGCGCCTGATTTACAAATACTTTAATACTGACGAACTCGTAGCAGTTGTGCCCTCACGATGTAAATACTTCAGATTTATCGGACAAGTAGCAAAATCTCACCACTTCACTGACGGAAAACATTCGACGCTAAAATAGATGTTCACTCACTTAACTGCTAGACTTTAGAATTCCTTCCATTTTTCATACTTCACTTACGTGATAAAATTTAAATGTAAGCATACTGATACCTTGTTTCTCGATCCCATACATAGTTTACTCGTATATTTAATCGTACAATGGGGAAAGAGGTGGCTGGTTACTTGTAATGCATCTAAAATCAAGCTTCTATCTTTATATCATCAATGCTCTCATCCCCATCTGGCATCAATTGAAATGAATGGCTCTTGTCTTGGGGAGGCTCCATGTTTTGACAAGCTTCTGGGCTTGACGTTTACTCCTGATCTGAAATGGAACACGTACATCAAATTCGTTGTCAAGATCGCTGGAAAAATTGTGGAATCCTTCTATCGCGCCAGTAGATATCCTACTAGTGATGCAATTCCTTACCTATATAAAAGTCAGATACGTCAAAGGATGGAGTACTGTTGCCATATCTTGGCAGGAGCTGCTAGAAAGTTTTATCCTGCCTTGACAGAGTTAAACATTGACTTTGTAACCTAGTCGGGGGTGCCATTTTCTCTTCCCTGGAATCTCTTTCCCACAGAAGAGACGTTGCGAGCCTTTGCTTTATCGTTATTTTCATGCCAAGTGGTCATCTGAGCTCCAATCTATGCCCCCCTCGTGGAACTTTCACGAAAAACATTCGTCTCGCTGAAACCACTATCAATAATCCACCCCCACTCTTTATCGGTGCTTAACCCTTAACGTAAATTCCATGAATAAAGCTTCTTTCTTAGACCTGCACGCCTATATAATTCTCTTTCATTTGTCTGCTTTCCAGCTGACTACAATTTGGTCGCCTTCAAGTCCAACGTAAACAAATGCTTGATGAGACGTCCCCTTAAGTAATCCAATTAACCAAATTTGCACAACAAACGATTACTATATTTTCCCATTGACTACTGTACACTCATTAACTCTTGTCGTCGAGTGGCCTCCCGGCCTTGACAAGTGGTCACTGCTATGCAAAATAAATAAATAAAAATAAATAGTACGTTCTTATATTGAAGTTAAAATACACCTTCGCGTGATAAATAAGACTAAAAATAAAATCTTCAAATCTCTTAAAAAGATGGATAGCAACTTTTAAAATATCTGTGTTGCAATCATGGCGAATATTGGAATCGGGTTTTTTTTCATGATTCGGCTAAATTCTGGCTATATAAGGCGTACGTTTCAAAGGAACTCTTTCCATCACATGCTCATAGATGTTATCGTTTTAAAAATCGCAACCGAAATTTTTCACATATAAGACAATATACAGTAAATACGGATGAGTCGTAGACGACGAAACACGTGTCAGTGAATGAATACTTTTTAAAAAATATATATATAACGCTCCCCATGTGGGGGGTACCAAATTGGTTAAAAGGGAAAGTTGTTCCCAACTCGCATTTGGGTAAAATGCACTTTCGTAAATAATTGAATTAATTCAAAACATATAGCTAAAACCAAAACAAAACAACATCTCTCTCTCTCTCTCTCTCTCTCTCTCTATATATATATATATATATATATATATATATATATATATATATATATATACATATATACATACATACATATAAATCTATTTGTCAGTTGAAACACCAAAAGAAAGAAGGTTATAAACGCTCTTTATTCCTAAGCATTTTGAAGTCTAATGTTTCTTATCAGAAGAAGAGATGGATATATATATATATATATATATATATATATATATGTTCAAAATTGAAATTACCAATTATTTTTAAAGATACATACAGTAGTGTCTTATCATCACATATACGAAATCATCAGTGTAGGAAGTGATAGTTACTGTTGATCGAAAGATTCGAACCCATTTACAAAGCCATCCTTGACGTCATAGGCAAGCATCTAACTTCAGAACCATCGACATATAACACAAGAATTGGTGTTGTTGGCATTCGTAATAAACAGTTGAAGAGTATTCAATGACCAGAAGTATAGATGTTGCATTTGTATTAAAGCTGACCGCCTATTATTTTATGAATATGTATATCCATCTATCTATCTATCTATCTATCTATCTATCTATCTCTCTCTCTCTCTATATATATATATATATATATATATGTATATATATATATATATATATATATGTGTGTGTGGGTGCGCATACTTTAGTAAAAATAGCCGTTGGTATTCAAAGAAAATGCAACGTCTTTTCTCAAAACATCTTACATCCTTTTGATTTTTGTTCTCTTTTGAATGAGTATTGTCGTTGGTATTCAAAGAATTAGATAGTTAAATGCGTGTTTCTTTATTTTTAGTTAGAGTTTAGTTTTTCTTTTATTTGTATATATGCATTGTGTGCATGTGTGTGTATGTCCGTACTTATATGTGTATGTATTTAAGGCTGAACTTGACACCTTCTCGTTGGGTATATCTTACACCGAGGAAGACCGAAGGTGCAGTCGAAAATCTTGTAAATAAAAAACTAACTTTTTCATAACATTTTGTATTCCTGCACGCCACCAATATAAAATGCAAAAGAAAAGTTATAAACGTTTATACTTTTCGTAGTCATTTTCTACATTCTCTCTCTCTCACACACACACACACACACACACACACACACACACACACATATATATATATAGTATTGGTAGTAATTATTCGTTTGTTCAAAACAAAATATATAAGTGTGTCCACCAAACGTAGGTTTTAATGGTCACCTCATCGAGCCTAATTTATTTAATTTATTTTATTTTTATACTTTAATCACCCATTTTTATAAGTAATTTTTGAAACGTTAGAATTTACAAAAGTAATATTATACGGACACTAATTTATTTACACGTTAACCATTTATTTTATACGTAAGTTTTTTTTTAAACGTTCGCATTTACAATGAATAATATAACTGACATTATTTCGTTAATTATTCATTACATCGTAAACTTTTTTCAAAAAACGTATGCTATTTATTTTATTTTAAACGTTAGTGGCCTAATGAATTATTCATATAACTATATATTTTAACTTTAGATTAATGTTAATAAATAATTATATTTATGATGTACATATTACATTTGAATACAGCCGTTCCCTTTTTTACATCTTGGGTTCCTATTCTACACAACTTACCTACTGAACTAGGAATTTACTGATAATATTGAAACTCTAATTGAAACTCTTGACGCACTATAAATAAAATAAAATAAAAATAAAATAATAAATAAATTAATATAATTAACATAATGAATGATCACATTTTAATGTATATACTTTCTCTTTAGGTCCTGTCTCCCCCTTTACACTTAAATATGATGTAGTCCTAGTTATAAATTGGCAATGTTTGAGTTGAAACAGCCAGAGTTGTCCTTGGCCTGACGAAGCGATTCCCGTACTGGGTTTTCGTTGAAACATGTATGCTTATGTGTAGCCATTTGTTTGTAAACTACATTCACTTATATATATATATATATATATATATATATATATATATATGAAGTAGTGTTTACTTGTATGATGTGCTGTTTATTTTTACGTATTTGTCATCCAGAAAGTACTATACTCTATATAAAAAAAATACACAGATTTTTCTCTTTAGTTTATCTTCAAAGATGTTTTTTCAGATTTGAAGAGAACGACGCAAAGAGGACGTCTGTCTAATCCATGCGAAAAACAAGAAACATCAATACGTTTTGAAATATCAAAATATTTGCAAAAGATTCTTTGAAGAAAATGAGCTTTTAACGTCACAAATTTCAAGAAACTGGCAGTAAGCAGGACAGCATCCAAACAACGATAATAACAATCCTCGCCCTTGCCAAACATAATAAAACTAGATTGACGCCCGACGTTGCTCGGCCGTATAATACGTTTAAACATGGTATTTTAATTTATGCAGATTGCGTATGTATTATCATAGAAATTAATCCTCTATTGAATATTATATATTACGAGGAATTATTTGCCTGGTGGACTAATTCGAAAAAATACAAAATTAATAATGATAATGTTGCCTATCAAATTCCATCCGTTCAAGATCTAAAACTACTTTGAAAGCCATTCTTAACATAGGGTAATGTAGCCGTTAAAAAAAAACAAAAAAAAAACAAAGAAAATGAAGTAACTCGTTTTTAAGCTTGAAACAAAAACCTTTAAATCTGGTATTTCCAACAACGAACATTTTTTTAATAAATATGTAAACTGTTCATTTCCTCTTTCTCTGGCTGCGCGTGACTTCTCGCCTCTGCTCTAACGTAACCCACGCGTATCGAGCATGTGCTTCTCTCATAACGTCTCGAACACGACTTTTCCAAACACCACTTTTCCAAACCACACTCTTCCGAATACGACTTTTCTGAACACCACTTTTCCGAACAACACCTTTTCAAATACCATTTTTCTGAACAACACTTTTCCAAATACCACATTTCTGAACAACACTTTTCCAAATACCACTTTTCCGAACAAAACTTTTGCAAATACCACTTTTCCGAACAACACTTTTCAAACACCACTTTTCTGAACACCACTTTTCCGAATAAGACTTTTCCGAATATACTTTTCCGAAAAACACTTTTCCGAATACCACTCTTCCCAATAAGACTTTTCCATATACCATTTTCCGAACAATACTTTTCCAAATACCACTTTTCCGACCAACACTTTTCCGAACAACACTTTTCCAAATACATCTTTTCCAAATACCACTTTTCCGAACACCACTTTTCCAAACACCACTTTTCCAAACACCACTCTTCCGAATACAACTTTTCCAAACACCACTTTTCCGAACACCACTTTTACAAACACCACTCTTCCAAACACCACTTTTCCAAACACCACTCTTCCGAATACGACTTTTCCAAACACAACTTTTCCGAACACCACTTTTCCAAACAATACTTTTCCAAATACATCTTTTCCGAACAACAGTTTTCCAAATACCACTTTTCCAAACACCACTTTTCTGAATACGACTTTTCCGAATACCACTTTTCCGAACATCACGGCTTTTCCGGCCACACGGACTTTTGTCTCTGTTATGATGTCACTTCCCGCAGCCGGCTTAGTAATTTATATATCGGGTCAGGAGTTTGTCACGAATGAGGGTAATTTTCGACTTCACACAAATTTTCTTAATTTAATAAATTTTACTTGGCTCCTACATTAGATAAGTACTAAAAAAACAAACGAACTAACACATGATGTATGCTTTTTTTTAACAAAACAAAATATCTAAAAGAACGAGTGGTGTCTTAACATATACTATTTCTACAAATATTAAACACATATGTTCGTATATGTTTCGGTGTAACTGATTTACTTTAACATTATTCGACCTAAGAACTTGAAATTTATGGTTTGCTATGAATATTCACATACGAAATGCGAGAGGATTATAGTCATCTAGATAAAACACGTACATCAAGTCTGTTGCCAATGTCGCTGGAAAGATGGTGGGATCCTTCTACCGCTCCAGAAGAGATATCTCACTTCGGATGCAATTCTCTATCTATATAAAAGCCAAGTACATCCAAAGATGGAATACTGTTGCCATATCTGGGCAAGAGCTGCTAAAATAGCCTATCCTGCCTTGACAGAGTACAAAAAAGACTTCGTGGCTTAGTGAGGGATGCCCTTTTCTCTACTCTGCAACCTCTCTCCCACAGAAGAGACGTTGCGAGCCTATCCTTGTTTTATCGTTATTTCCATGGCAGGTGCTCGTCTGAAATCCAATCTCTGGTCCCCCTCGCCAATCTTTTACAAAAAACACCCGTCTAGCTGAATCCACTGCGAAAAATTTCTCCCCACTCGTTATCTGTGCCTAAATCAAAACGTGGATTCCATGAACAAAGCTTCTTTCTTAGAACTGCACGCCTGTGGAACTCTATTCCGTCTGCCTGCTTCCCACCGAACTACAACTTGGATGTCTTCAAGTCAAACGTTAACAAATTCCTAATGAACCGCCCCCTTAAGTAAACACTTCATCAAATCTCCACACTAACGTACTGTACTTGCAATAACCCTTATCTCTGAGTGGCTTCCGAGCCTTGATAAGTGGTGATCACTGTGTAAAAAAAACAACAAAAAAACTACAAATACCGACATTTTTAATTATTTTATTGTTTCCCACTGTTCCTATCTTAGTTTCAATACATTTTCTATGTTTATAAAAAGTTTCATTACGATGTGGAAGCTAAAAATACAAAAACCGACAGTTTCAAATTGTTTGTAAACTTTTGCGGGGCTGTGCATATATGCGCGTGAGTGTAGGTACGGTTGTTTGGAAGTGTTTTGGTAATTGCTTCTTAAAGATTTTAAAAGGTTTACATGAGACAAAAAGTTAGTCCTTGGGTTACAAAGGTATACGTTGTACTATTAATCACGCGTTCACAGACTTTTTTTAACATCTAATTTCAATTAGATTTTAAACCACAAGGAGAAACCACAGGCGCCTACTTCATTGTAATATGTTTAAAATAGTGTAGGTTTTGTTGTTTTGCAGCTGTAAGAATTATTAGGTGTATGCCAATGTTAAACGCTCCGACTAGAATCGTTATATCAGTTTCAAAGTTATTATTCCCTGAAAATAAATGAGCGTATTATTATTTCTCGTTAGCAATTTCAAAGTGTTTAGTTGTAAAAATAACACAACCAATCCCTTCTGTTATAAGAGCTTTTTGGGTCCTTTTGAAAAAAAAAAAACAGGTGGTGATAAGTATTTAGGTTAACTCCTTACTAATAAAAACATCAGTATGACCCAATTGAACTTGGTCTGCAAATATCCTGCAAAAATTAGATTCGTCTGCGTCAATATTATTTCTTCCCAGTCACAACATTTTTACCTGTCGTAGTTTTCTTTTTTCTGTCTAGAAGCTTTTTAAGTAAAGCATAAAGGCAGACAGAAAAGCAATAATAACCCTCGTTTAATTTCTAGGTCAAGTAGAAGCAATTAAAAAAAATGACCCAAATAAGAATGCAATAAAAAATAAAAATGCTAGTAAGAAATTGAGTGTTTGTTCAGAATGTAGGTACAGAATAAAGGCTGAGAAGTGCGGATCGTATATTTTCGATCATAAATTGATGTCGACTGTGAGCAATCCGGCGAACTATTTTCGTTCGTTCAGACCATTCTTTGTCACACGTACGTTTAAATATCCGTCTTTTCCGGCATATGTGGATGAAATATGGTAAATATATGTTTATGCCATTTCGAAGATTCACCGAGGAGATATTGTTATATTTCTAGCAAAAACACACAGAAAGATTAGCCTCAAGGTTTAGAGAAGGAATTCTTTGGACAATATCTTTATCTCTACTTTTATTAGATACAGTTTTTATCGGAATGCCTTCGATAAGTATCCATAATCAAAATTATCCTATGAAAATAGAAACAAGCGATTTTGAGCAAAGTTGTCATCTTACACAGCATAAAATCACAAGTGCTTTGAGAAGTTTTATTACAACACAAGTCAAAAGGCCCGATTTATAAAAATCAACATTAGGGTTTTTATATGTCAGGGACGCGTTCGAAATAATTTTTTCTGTTTAAATCATTCCTGCACCATGATACTTGGCTTTCTCATTTTAAACTTTATATAGAAAGTTACATATAAAAATAATTTTATAAAATCAACAGTAGGTTCTCTACAGTGCAATGTAGATTACAATAAATTCATCTATCTTATAATATAAATTAGCATCAAAACCTAATTTATAAAACTCACCCTGTCTGTCTGCTTTTAAGACTGTCTCCATATTTTCCAACTCTGTCACTTCCAAAACTAAATGTCGGAGAGCGGCGCTAGGGACCTCAAATGACTGGAGTTTTTGTCGGCCGTTCTTTTATGGGTCATTAGCCGGTCAAAATAGGTTTTAAGGGGTCAAAAATCGGTCAAAATTGAAAAGAAAATTATACATTTTGTACATCATCTTAGTTTATTTTTTAATCAGTTCATATGTGTGTAACATTGGTGCAGTGGAAACATCACGAGCTTTTAATGTTACGACTTTGCTTTCGGTTTCGATCCTAGCTAGTGGTACACAAATGCTGTTTTTTTAAAACTTTTGAAACCACGATAATAATGTATACGAAATGTGACCAAATTAAAATAAAAATGCTGGGATCATTCTACCGCTCCAGTAGAAATCTCACTCCTGATGCAATTCTCTACCTATATAAAAGCCCGGTTCGGCCAACGATGGAGTACTGTTGCCACATCTGGGCAAGAGCTGCTAGAAGCAGCTTATCCTGCCTTGACAGAGTTCAAAATTGACTTCGTAGCTTAGTGGAAGATGACATTTTCTCTTTCCTGCAACCTCTTTCCCACAGAGTGAGACTTGGCGAGCCTGTCTCTGCTTTATCCTTGTTCTCATAGCAAGTGCTCGTCTGAGCTTCTATCTATGGTACCCCCTTGGCAAACTTTCACGAAAAACACTCGTCTAGCCAAAACCACTATCAATAATTTCCCGCACTCCTTGTCTGTGCCTATCACCTAAATGTAGATTCCGCGAACAAAGCGTTCGATTGTCTGCTTTACTACAATCTGATTGTCTTCAAGTCCAACGTAAACAAGTTCTTGATGAACTGTTTCCCTAATTAATCCAATTTACAAAATTCCCACGAATGTTTACTACGCTATAATCACATTGACTAATGTATACCCATTAACCCATATCCTCGAGTGTCCTCTGGGCCTTGATAAATGGTGATTCCTGTGTAAAAAATCATATTTAAGCGTATTTTACGACCGGTCAAAGCCGGGCGCATTCTCCACGCAAATAAATGATTAATTTTGGGGCATGTTTTACTAGTATTTCCACAAAATAGTATAGGTTGAGGATTTGGGTTTATTTGTGAATCTTCATTCCACTAAAGTAGATGTGCTTTATACAATATATTACTCCATTTTGTTGTTGTCTGGCAGAGAAGATATTCATTAAAAGTTGTGTGACAGAAATCTAAATATATAGGTACTAGCAGTGAGACTCGTCCATTTTTCAATCAAATCGATGGCCTACTTTACTTGGGAAACATCGCGGTGCAAGGAGAGGAATCTTCACATACGTCGCTGCAGTGATTCTAACTGTAAATCCGTGTCTATGTCTTTATATCTTACGTTTCATATTGTCTGCTTATTTTCAGGCATGCGGACTAAATAATCGTTTTTTTTACGAATATTATCTACGAGTAGTATCACAAACAAGAGCTTTACACAAAACATATTAACGGAAATAACATTTCCAATATTTTAAACAAAAATATAATCATTTTATTTCGCTATTGATGCAGCAAATCGATATTGTTACATCGGAAACAAAGATTACGGTTAAAAGCTTAAAAAACTTATTTCTACAATTTGTGATCTCTCATAACATGGTTCGTTAACCAAGTAATCCAAGTGATATGTATTCTGTGTAGATCTCATTTTTGCGCGTTGTTGTATTCGTTGCTTATCTTTAATCCCGCGGACTAAATAGTAGTTTATCTAGTGATATTGTTCGTATAATTATAGCATCAATAAAAATATCCTACTATATAACGGCCCTGTCGGTGGGGCATTAGAATACGCCGACTGCCTCCCTGCAGAGGGTAAAAGTCCCTCAATGGGGGTCCTGGATATGACCTTAAACTATATCCAGTGGTGAGGCCCCAGCTTGTGGGCTTTGGGGAGTGTGGAGCCACCCTTTTAATTACCATTGCTCCCAGGTCCACTCTGACCCATAGTGGTAATACCTGTTGGTGTCCCAACTATGGGTTAAATAGAAACCGACGTGAAAACAACAAATATATTCTATTAAAAAAAATTTTCTTCAAAATCTTTGGATTCGGCATTAAATAACCCGAAAAGGGTTGATATGCCGTAAAACAAAAACAACCAACCAACCTACTATATAACAGTGCGAGGATACTAAAAAGAGCTCTCGGCTGGTTTCAATAAAAAGCAGGGCAATGTTGGCAGCTCGATTGGCTGCCCCATACCCAACGCTATAATCTTTAAAGAAAGAAAGAAAAAAAATCAAGAATAAAATTGCATTACATATACTATATAAAAACACTGAGTTATTTGCAAATTAAGTCGTGTTAAACTATGAATGTCGATGTCCATTACAGGTCTCGCATTTAACTAATCGATCAATTTACTGTTTGAACAATCCTGGCGTTTTTTTTAAATAAATATCTCCTTGCCATACCCTTAATGATTTTCTAAATGTCGAAGCAAACATAAATTCAACTTAGATGTCTTTACGAATAAACAAACGAATATTTAATTGCAAAATTATATTTTTCAGTTCATTGTTCACCTTCATCGAACATTTCCCCAATCAAGGCCATCCTCTATTATATAAACCTCACATGTCTGTTTAAATGTATGTATGTATGTATGTATGTATGTATGTCCGCCCTAAACTTTCGACAGCGGCGACGGATTTTCACAAGATTGGTATCGTTTTGAAGCTTGACTCTTCGGACGACAAATATTGGAAAATTGGCTTAAACATTAATTCCTTCACTCTCAGCTGGGCATTTTTCTACAAAGAGGGGTAGCTTTTTTTCGTCGACATCCCCTCTCTTTGGTTGACCAGCCTTAATTTTAATCTTCACCACTTCCGGTTTATCGGTGGACGCAACTGCAATAACGTCACGTTTTTTCCCCGTTCTTTTCCTCCTTCGCGTAGGTTCGAGCCTGCCTACCTAATACCACTTTTTATTTTTATTTTGCTCAACACACACCTCCAAACACCCGGACAGCGCCCAGCACCCAGGCTAGTATTTTAATAAAGCTCGACGGCTATATGCAAATGCATGCGAAATGACGTCACCAGCAAAAAAATAAAAACTATAAAAAAAGAAAGAGGACGATCCCGAACGAAATAACGCTCGAGATTTCGTGAGATGCGTGAATAACGTTCGTAATCCCGTGAGAGAAGACGATCACGTGTGTGACGTCACGACCGTAACAATGAGGGAATACATGTCGTTGTTACAAAGAAAAAGCGAATTGAGATCTTTTCTATTCTTGTCCACTTTGCGACTGAAGCCTACAACGTGCGTTGGTTCCCGAACAACGTTAAAATATGAAATTAATTCTAAAATATGTATGGAGACAAACGCCATTAGCTATTCATTCAAATTAATTAGTATATAATACTCTATATATCTATAAAAGTGAGAATGTGTATGTGTGTGTTAGGACAATTCTCACCCCATATATTGAACTAAGTTTTGATTTACAGATTTTAAATTTGGTATATAGGGTATTCAGACATATAGGAAAGGTGTTAATCAATTCCAACTCAGGAAAATGGCTACATAGGGATCAAAATTGAAAAAAAATGTACGTGGGGGAAGTCATCGGATTTTTATTCGTTTGTCAACTGTTTAACGAATGCTTCAATCATTCACATGGCAGATTACTTATGTTAAGGATAAGTAGGTTTGAAAACACTTCTTAAAGATCGTCTCAAGCTGTTATGATGCTTATGATACTTGACTCATTGTCTTTAGGTTTTGGTTCTGATCTCAGCTTGCAGCTTGAATATTTTTTTACTTACAAGAAGTGAAGTGTTTAGAAAAAAATAATACTCGCATGCACATGTCTCAGTTTCTGTATGAATTAAAATATAATTTTTATAAGTATTTTACAACCGGGTAATGCCAGGCGGCCTGTTAATTTATATAGTTATGTAAATACTTAATTTCCAATAAGTTTTCTTATATTTCCAGTTGTCATCCCATTTTTGTAGTGAATGTCTTAAGTCACGGTACTTTTCGGCCTTCTTATTTTTTTATCCGCATCCAAATCAGCTGGAGTTGCTATATCAATTATTACCTTGTGTTCTTTTTTTTCTAACAAGATTAAATATGGTCTCCTTGCATCGATCATATTGTGATATTGGATGTTCATATCCCCAAATTTTCACATTAACAGCCACAACAGGAATTGGAATACACCTTACTAAAGCACAATTGTTACAGCTAGTTAATTTCAAAAATGTAATCTGGACGTGAGGACACCTTAGAACGATATACAATAAAAAATACTACTGAAACGTATGGCATCATTCAGACTTGCATGGGTCGAGCATCGGTTTTGAGTGTCATAAGAGATTCAAGATAGGCAGGGAGTCTGTGAGTAGTTACGAAAAGTGTAGCAGGAGTAAGAAAGTCAAACACCAGAGTTGATTAGCCTGATAGAGACAATAAACGCATAGTTTGATGTTAGTATGGGAACTGTACACACATTTTTTCGCCAGAAACTGAAGATGTGGAAGTTTGTCCCAAATATAGAAACTGTGCACATAATTTTTCGCGAGGAACTGAAGACGTGGAAGTTTGTTCGAAGAGTAAGATCGTAAAACACCAGAGTTGACCAAATAGAGACAATAAGCGCACAGGTTGTCCGAAGGGTGCTCAGAGAAAATCAGAAAGAAAGACATCGTCATAAGAGCAGAGACATGAACATCCAATATGACAATTTGATTGATCCAAGGAGATCAGATTTAATCTTGTTAGAAGAAAAAAGAACACAGGGTAATAAATATTGATTTGAATGTGGAGAAAAAATTGTTATATTGGATGTTCAGATCCCCAAAATTTTCACATCAGCAATCTACATTACCTTTTATAACATGCTTGTACTTTTTTTTCACTGATTTTCAGCACTCTTTCTGTCACATATCATATATCCCAGCGGAATTTCTGTGCAATATTTTTCACGACGCTTTTTGTACTCTTTTTAACGATGTGTGGTGCATTCTTGTCATTTAGCCCAAACAGTCGACACAAGGGAACTTCCATCAGTATTATTAATGTAACACTTTACATAATTTGCCCCAGGCGATTGCTCCTGTGCAGCACATATTAACGTTTGTGTTCCAACCTTCACATCACATTTTGACAACTACGAGGTGTCTTCAATACGTTTCCAGATTTTTTCGTATGCCCACTTTTATTGACGGTACACACATGAAACTCTAGTCTCCTTCGATTAATTTCCTCCGACTGCAATGCACTCGTTGTACTGTTCTAACAACTTCTGGAATGCCCCATGGAAGTCATCGTGTGTGAGCTTATCAATGCCCCTCGTCACAACCGCTTTTATCTCTTCAATTGTTACCCAACGACAGCCTCTAAGGTTTTCCTTAAGCTTAGGGAATAATCAAACGTCATAGGGAGCAAAGTGTAGATTATAAGGAGGGTGAGAATCTGAATTGGTCAACACCTCTATGCTGTCATGACGACGTTTTTCTGAGCACCCTTCGGACAAACAACCACAATTTCAGTTCCTCGCGAAAAATTGTGTGTATAGTTCCCATACTGATATCTATAGACACACGACGGTCCTTATCCATGAAATTCTTTATTTGGCCAATCAACTCTATTTTTTTACTTCCTTACTTCTCCTACACCTTTCATAACTACTCACAGACCCCTTGCCTTTCTTGAATCTCCTATGCCACTAAAAACCGACGCTGGATTCATGCAAGATGGTCTAAAATCAATCTGAACGATTCCATACGTTTCGTTAGCATTTTCTCCAAGTTTAAAACATAATTGTATTGTATAGCATTCTAAGGTGTCCTCACGTCCAGATTGCATTTTGAAAATTAACAAGCTGTAACAATTAGACTTTAGTAAGGTGTATTCTAATTCCTGTTGTGGCTGTTCATTTGAACTTGAAATCATAAATATTTGTCAGTTATCTCATAACATATGTAGCAATAACAAAATTTTCAAGAGTCTACAGCAATTTTAAATGTCTAGAAACGTATTTAAAACGCATCGTACCGCTAGTTTTGTTGTTGTTGTTCTGGAAGATCTCTACTGAATTAACCATGTTTTTTTTTTCTGAAACAATTTTCTCTTTCGCTTTTTGTTCATTTCTTGCCTTAAATTCCTTGCTCTTTACTAGTTTGTTCGCTTATGATAATCACAATTATTATTTCATCATTTTGGTTATTGTATTTCCACCCTGTGGTTACTCATGAAAACAACTGTCATTTACAATCGTTTCTTTTCCCAATGTAGTTTAAAGAGTTGGCATCTCTTCTACAAAGGTCGTTGCTTGTCAGACACAAACCCATTGGAATATTGGGAGTGTAACAAAGGAAATTCAACTCATGCCATCCTCGATGCAACTGAGATAAAAGTTACAACACCCACGACTGATCAGAAAATGCAACCACGTGACGGAGATGCAACTTTTTCTTTTTAATTAAATGCGTAAATGAAACTTTATAAAAGATTCTGTCTGCCTTTTGGTGGCCCGTTCGTTGATCTGTTATGCTTCGATTTAAAATTCGATTTCATTGCTTAACGTATGGATTGAATGTACGCATCTTGTTTCAGATCCGTCCCAATGTCTAAATCAAAAATGCTTATTAACCTATATAGACATGGTGCATGCCATAATACGTTACTATACTTGCTAAATAGTTTATGAATCCAACAGTGCTCAATATAGATAGAGCAAGCATTCGTTTATATTGCATTATACTTGCTAAATCCTAAAGTGCTTAATAGTTTTTCGTTTTTATTTTTTAATCATTTTATTCTAGCTGAGAATAGGGGCATCCTACCGGATACCTGACGCTCATTCGCTAGCATCCATTCCAATCGAGAAGTCTATTAAAGATTTTAACCGTACCACTAAGTGCAATTGATTGTTCTCCTTTACACTTGGTTTATCGGGTATACTTGATAGGTAGCTTAATTTTTTTTTCATGAATTTACTTGCTCTTATAATAACTGGAATGATGGAAATCTTCCTAAGATTCCTATTTCTTTTCATGTCGTACATGAGACCTTGGTGCTTCGTTATCCTTTATACACCATGCCTTAGATAATGAGGTGTGTGTGATAATACAGTGCTATGATGAGTAAGTGCTATATAATCCAAAAGTGCTCATTAACAATTGATAGATCAGGTGTGTTTATTAATAGAGTATTTCACTTAGTAAGTATTGTACAAACAAAAATACTTTATACCCTTAATAGAGTGGGCGTATGACGGAGATTCAACTTTTAATATCATAGTTGGAATAGAAACATGGACTTTAAAAAATCCGTTTAAGGCGTAGAAATAGAAGTACACTATCTAGAAGTTATCGTGATGACGTATGCTTAGGTACCCCAAATAAATCCTTCAAACAAATTAGTGAAATTCTGTTTGGAATGTTTTAGATGAGTATTGATAATCTGTATTATTTGGACTATTCGGACAATCGTTTTAATCTTGGACGTTACATTGTTTTGACCGATGTTACACCCGACTTTCTTCAGATGCATCTTGCTGAACTCGGGGAGGGGTAAGTAAATTAAATTCTAAGTTCTATGTAGATCAAATATTTAATCATCATTAGATGCTATATTGCCTAAAAATAAAAATTAATATCGCGTCGATGAAATAAAAGTTTCAGTTTGAAATGTCGCATTCATTCCGGGTTCAACATAAAGATTCCCGAGTTCGATAAGATACACACGAAGAAGATTAGAGGCTACGTTGAGAATAGGCCTTGAAGAGAAAATGCTGTTCTGCAAAAAAAAAAAAAAAAAAATATGCCGTGAAATATTTGCTTTGCTTGTCTTACGTCAAGCTGAACAATGACAGTTCGACAAACATTATTTCCAATGAAAATCCAGGCATCCCACTGTTCAAGATCATTGTTATGTTTTCGATTCAGTTTTTTGTTTGTTTAATTGTCATCAACCTGGTTTCCTCATCATTTAACCAATTTTAACCAAGCTAAAATATCGACCATGGTTTAACTTAGAAGTGATTTCATTTTGGCATATCTGCATCAAAAGTCAATGTTATGAGGGGGGGGGTGAGTCATACTTTTGTCGAAAACTTTAACCCTCATCATAATAGAGACTGACTGCTAGGCTCATATTTTAGTCAATGAAGTTTCGTTTTTACTGACCTTAACTTTACAAGTTTAATAAAAATTGCTATGGTCTGAATTCTGACTTCAAAGGTTTGATTTCCAACTTCAAATCTTCCAGGATTTAGTGTCTGTATATTCTGCTTTTTGTAACCAACATGCAAACATTTTAGTCTTGTAGATGACTATCTTTTCAGTTATCAACTCAATGGCATGAACTCGTGAATACTTTAAGTAAAATCTTGATCAGGCGTTTGGCCTATTTTTACATTATTCGGCAGAGATATGCAGTCTCATTGACTTAATGTGCCTAATCTATATATCTATAAAAATATGAATATGTGTGAGGATGCTTCTCAACCTATATACTCAAGGAATTTTTGAAATACATACTTGAAATTTGGTATATACTGTATTCAGACACGTGAAAAGAAATTAATCGATTTTTACCTAGGAAAGAAAGCCTGCTAAGGGATCATGATTTCAAAAATAATTGGTACTTGAGTGTCATCGGATATTTATCTGTTTGTCAGCTGTTTAATGAGGTTTGAAAACATGTTTTAAAGAACGTAGAAAGCTGGTCTAATGGTTATTGTACTTAGCTCACTGTCTTTAGGTTTTGGTTTCGATCGCAGTTCGAGTATATTTAAAAATATATAATACCCGCATGCCCATTTGCCAGTTTCTGCGTGAATTAAAATATAATATGCGTATTTTACGATCGGGCAAGGCCGGGTGGCCTGCTGATATAATCTACAATTTCTCGGGATACTTTTCTCCTAGTTACTTTTTGAATCTCAGTTGTATTCATTAAGAACGTTGGTCAGAATTTTAAAATTTATATTCCAAAAGCAAAGGGAAGAATCTGGACCCAAGCAAGTATAAAATTCAAAATACCTGAGTTGAATGAATTTACATGTATTAGTTGTGATGGTTGCACAAACATTAATCAACTTTCTGACACGTTCATCAAACATTATATCATTTTACATAATTGATTAAATATGGAGTGAAACGTAAATTTGATATAAAAGTATATTAATAATACAGTTCTGACTGATTAAATATTTAAAACAATAATCAGCACATGCATAAACGACAATAATGTTTTATATATATATATATATATATATACATATATGCATATATATATGTTATATATGTTATATATATATGTTATTTGTTTTTGTTTTTGCGATACATTTTTGAATGAATTCAATTATTTACGAAAGTACATTTCTACCTAAATGCGTGTTGGGAATAATTTTCCTTTTAACCAATTCGTCACCCCACATGGGAAGCTGTATATATAATATTTTTTAAATAGAATATAAAATTATATTTTCATATTATATAATTTTTTTTATTATATATAAAATAATATTTTTAAATATAAGATAAAACTATATTGTAAAAATATTATATATATATATATATATATATATATATATAATATTTATAATGTAGTAGAAAGTGACCTGAGGTTGTCCGAACTGATTAATGATCAACGAATGTTTCACATTCCATATTTTTATTGTTATCAAAACCGATGAAATCGAACATTTTAAAATTAAATCAGGTGATTACCTGCTCTAATTGGGGACCCAACGCGGTACACTGGGAAGGCGCTGTACATGCCTCCTTTTCACAATAATGTGTAGCCTACATTGCCCTATAGAGAACCTCCTATTCATTTTATAATGTTATTGTTTATATATAAGTAGCGGGTGTACCCAGCGTTGCCCGGGTGTTTGGAGGTGTGGCTGTAGGGGTGGGGGTAAAGAATAAGCGAAGTAATAACCCTGTTTAAACTTTTAAAAAAAAATGAAAAAAAATGATCGTGTTCGAAAAAACAATAACAAAAAAAACACAGCGAAAAGCGAAAAAAAATGGTATAAATAGTCTTGTTTCAATATACATTTATAGGTGTAAAAATCGAAAAAGAAATATCTGATGAGTGGGATTGAGCCTGCAACCTTAACATAACGACGCTGTCAATTAATCCCTATCGCTATGAACGCGTGGACGAATATAGGTCGGTTTCTATAATATTTCAACGAATTCAAGGTACAACGTCTTTCGCGCGTGTTGACGCATGCGTAGAAGCCATCTTGTCATGAATTAACGATTTTTTTCACCTCCGATAGTAGAAAAGGGTCTCCTTGAGGGTGAAGGAATGAATGTTTTTGGCCAATTTTTCGATATTTGTCGGCCGACGGGTCGAGCTTGAAAATGATACATATCTCGTGAAAATCTGTCGCCTCTGTCGAAAGTTTTTGTGAGACATACAAACACACACACATACATACATACATAACATATTTTCGCTTTCATATATATAGATAAACTAGCGGAGGTGTGTGTGTTAAAAAAATGTTAGCCGGGCGTTTGGAGGTGTAAAAGAAAAAAAAAGTTGTAGTAGGAAGGTAGGTGCTGAGTTCAATCCTGAACGAAGGCAGTGAAAAAATAACATTCAAAACAGTGAATCAGCAACTATGTCCCCAAAGACTAGCTGGAATCCGAACACGGTACCCCCGTAATAATAATAAAGGGTTTGGTTCGAGACTCCTAACAAACGGTTCCCCAGTTCGATGCAAAACAACCGAAACGTTGTGACAATAACAACCAAGATGAGGAAGTCAGTCCGACAATCTCAATCAATGAAAACACCTCATCTCAAAAATACAGACAATTACTATATATATATATATATATATATATATATATATATATATATATATATTAGCAATGGCAAAATACCTAACACTGAAATGCGCTGACTGTCGCGTGGACGGTCGGGGTTTTATCCTGCCATCCTCGCAGTCTTGAGGGAGTTGCCAGTATAGCCGCAGTCATGAGCTGTGATACAGCAAAACAGGGCTGTATGTGGATGACTATATGTATATACATATATGCGTCTATGTGTGTATGCGCGTTACAGAAGAACAGAAATAATCGCTACTGTCAGTTTAAAATCTAAACAAAAATGTCGCCTCTGTTGAATTCTCTCCAGGCTCTGTCAGATATAAACTTTGGTATGATTTGAGCGAGGATTAAACACCAGTCGCCCGTTGTATTAGAGATCACTCATAGACTTATGCCAAATTTTCTAGTTATGAAATTATACATATTATTATGCTTAAAATAGACATTTTAGCTTGTTAAAAACGAGAAAAAAATTTAGTTGATTAAGAATTATTGCTTTTTACCAAAGTTATGGTTGAATACAGTTAAATTTCTGCTCAATTCTGTATAATCCCTGCATTATTAATCATCCCTATGAATATCTTACTGTAACATAGTGCGAAGGCGCGCATGCAAAATTACATCACTGGTAGGGAAAAATAAAGATTGAAAAAGGAAATCACGTGAGAGACGTGAAAACGCTCAAGATCTCGTTAGAGGCATGATCCCATAAGTGGCTTCGATAACGTTCGAGGTCACGTTTGAGAAGACGATCACTTGAGGGACGTCACAACAATGAGGGAATAAATGTCGTTGTACAAAAAAAAGCTAGTTGGATCTCTTTTCTTATTCTTTGTCTCCTTTACGACAAAGCATACAACGTGTTGTTCCCGGATTACGTTACACATCGAACGTTAAAATACTTAGTTCAGTGTCCATAGTCATGACAAATGCACATGCAAAATTTCACTCAGATCGACCAAGTAGTTTCTAAACAAAAGTTGAACGTACAGACAGATAGACTAAATGAAATATAATATAGAGACGCCTTCACGAACTCTTCACAGGATCTAGACTAAGTGGTTATGTCGACCGATTTCTGATAAGTTATTAAAAAAAATGACATCTATAACATCAATTTGATGATGCAGAGCGATTACACGCTGCTGAGGTTATTGTATGCTTTCACACTTTATTATTTCCTCTTGTTATTTTTTTTCCTAAACAAGTTCGACTTTCTAAAAATGGCGGCAATTATTTGACAAATACTTTTTTCTCCTCTACACACAAACTAGCCTTTCCTCGACTCGACATTCTACGACTGGATTTTTAGGCGGTCCGTCCAGCGAGATCAAACGAACGAATTTTCTGAAAGTCGGGTTTGCGCATGTGAAAATATTTCTAGTTGGGAAATTTCTTTGCTTTCTAAGGAAAAGAAAAAAATATGTGATGTTAGGTGGTGGCATGCAGAACAAATATTATGAACAGACTTGAAAAATAGGTCAAGGATACGAACTTGACAACAGTTGTTAGGAGCGTGTGTTTTATGCATATTTCATATATATATGTATGCATGTGTGTGTGAGTGTGCGTGGGCGGGTGTTTATCTATATCTATATCTATATCTATCTATCTATCTATCTATCTATCTATCTATCTATATATATATATATATATATATATATATATATATATATATATATATATATATATATATATATATATATATATATATATATATATATAGAGAGAGAGAAAGAGATAGATAGATAGATATTTCCCCAAAACCTCTGGCTTTGATGGAGGGGAGACTAAAACTTGCTGCTATGGTTTCAAATTATCTGAAATAACAGCTTAGAGAGACTTCATTCCAAATATTTCTCATATTTTATATCTCCCCTATTTTGGAAATAGGGTACGGTTATGAATATCTCCAGTATCATATAATCCTTATTGTTGGCGTCCTTCCGTCTTCATAGACGATGGAGAATCGCACCTGAAAGTTGTCATAAGTGGTGGTATAATCCTTATACACTGTGAAATTTACTTTATGTATAAAAACCAAAAAGGGGAGATATAACACATAAGAAATATTTGCAATCAAGTTTCCCCTTGCTGTTTTTTTTTACACGATGGTCACCACTTATCAAGGCCCGGAAGCCACTCAGGGATAAGAGCTATTGCAAGTACAGTACGTTAGTGTGGAGATTTTATGTAGTGTTTACTTATTTCAGATCATTTGAAACCATACGAGCAAGATAAAGTATCTCTTCCATCAAGACCAGAGGATTAGAGAAAATATCAGATATTTTGTAATTCATGTGCAAAACTAGGAAAACAAATGACTATGATTGAAACATGTTAAGCTATAAAAAGTGCCAAAAATTAGGCTCTGGATGATGGATGATCCCCTTAAGGTGCTACCTTAATGGCAAATGTCCACTGCACAAAACATGCCATTACCTTTCCAATAGTCTTCATTTATTAAATTCTGATCAATAGTAGCTGATATTTGAAACTTAAAACAATTGTTAAAAAGGTGGTATCTACATATTTACCTTTATATACATATATATATTTATATAAAATAAGAACTACAGTTAAGTTTACCAAAATGATCCAAGATGGTAAAACTAAAGTATAATATAAATATTAAAGAATTAATATTTATAAAGTAATCTCAAACAGATGTAAAAGCTCGATAAAACCAAATAGGAGATAGAGCTTATAATAGTAACAAGTAGTTAATAAAACATGTTAAAAACCACTTTGAAAAACATATTTAAATTTTAAAAGGGAAACACTAAATAAATTATTTAGTGTTTCCGTTTTAAAATTTAAATATGTTTTTAACTCTTTTTCAAAGTGGTTTTAACATGTTTTATTAACTACTTGTTCTTATATATTTATATATATATATATATATATCCTTATATATGTATAAAGTTGTTTGACTGTATATATATATACATACACACACACACACGCACACACATATATATATATATATATATATATATATATATATATATATATATATATATATGAATATAACAATACTCGTAGCTACAATGAATGCTGAAATGCTCATATATGTAGTTCTATGGGACGAAATTACATGAAAATTTGCAGGCTGTTTGAAGACTATAATACTATTCTATGGTAACAATTAATGATAATTGCTTAAAAAATGTTTATATTTTCAAACCAATAAAATAGGTCCAAATTTGCCTACAAAGTTTTCTGGCAAACCAATTTTATTGTACGTGCTTAGGGATGAATTTTTCTTAGATTTTTTTAAAAATAGTTTTTTCTTCTATGGCTTTGCATATATATATATTAGTTTTAAAATATAATGATTCACTGACAAGTGTTTCGTCGTCTACGACTCATCAGAGTGGGTGAATCTAGCGAGATTCGAAATCGAGTCCCCATGGTAAGAAGCCTAAACCCTTACCCCTCGTCCACCTCGCTGACTGTTCGAACATATCGTGATTTACGTATATGTTATTTGTTTTTGCTTTTGCGATACGTCTTGAATGAATGCAATTATTTACGAAAGTTCATTTTTACTTAAAAGCGAGTTGGGGATAATTTTCCCTTTAACCTTTTAATGTGGAGCAGTATGTATATTATTTTTAAATATAAGTATACACACACACACACACACACACATATATATATTTCATAAAATATTAGCTTTTAGGAATCAAACGTTTGCAATTGCAGACATCACAGATTAATCTCAATAAAGGCTGTCTTTCATTTCAAAGCTTTATAAAAATAAGTAATATTTTTAAAAAGCCTCTTGCATTTCTGTGTCAGTGTTATAATGGACACACATATCTAATATATACACAGACTACTACATATATCCATACACACATGCGTATAAATAGACAAATACACACCCGTACATACATATTAGTGTTATTCGAGACACTCCAGCATTGCTCCACCTATATATAGCGTTTTTAGTACACACACATACACACACTTATATATATATATATATATGTGTATATATATATTAGTACACACACATGGACACACTCATATATATATATATATATATATATATATATATATATATATATATATATAGATATGTATATAATAGACTCTCCCGTCGTGTTCGACGCATGAGGGCCAAAAGTTCGCTCTGTTTCACTCTGCCTTCAATGCTTGTGCCGCATGTGTTACACGAGGCCAGCTCTGCTCCCACAAACCAAGCCGCACGACTCACAGGATACTAGCTGGGAAGGTGCTGTTCCTACTCTTGCCCTACGAAGATTTGTTTGATTCGATAGCCGTGTGTCAATGTATGTGTTAATGCCCGCAAAACATTTTTCCCTCCACAATTTTCTATCCGCACCATCTTCTTCAAAGATTTTTCGGTTCAGGCCTGCGTGCGTAAGATTGTCTTTCAGCTTATCCCTGTACCTCAGAAATGGATGACCCACATTTCGATTACCGGTACGAAACAGGGTTGTGTTATGGCACCTGTGCTCTTTGTCATCTTCTTTTTAATCATGCTCTAGTATTAATATATTATATGGCAGGTGCTCGTCTGAACTCCAATCTCTGATCCCCCCTCGCCAATCTTTCACGAAAAACACCCGTCTAGCTGAATCCACTGTCAAAAGTTTTCCCCACTCTTTATCTGTGCCTAAATCAAAAAGCGGATTCCATGAACAAAGCTTCTTTCTTAGAACTGCACGCCTGTGGAACTCTGTTCCGTCTGCCTGCTTCCCACCGGACTACAACTTGGATGTCTTCAAGTCCAACGTTAACAAATTCCTAATGAACCGCCCCCTTAAGCAAACATTTCATCAAATCTCCACACTAACGTAATGTACTTGCAATAACCCTTATCCCTGAGTGGCTTCCGGGCCTTGATAAGTGGTGGTCACTGCGTAAAAATATATATATATATATATGCATATACATATATATATATATATATATACACACGTACATATATATATATACTTTATTTGTTTTTACATAAACAGTAATATGTTGCTACACAGTCATGAACATGTTTCGATCAGTTAGTTTCCAGTAACTAAAGACCTCTTTAGGGGATAGAGCTTATACGAAAGCAGTTGGTTTTCGTATAATCTGTTCTCTTTGCACTAATCGAACGAAGGTCTGGCTAGTACTTTCTCTCTTCAGTCTTCTATCTTCCTTGATACTCCTCGTTTATTTAGTGTAGCTTCAGCTTTTGAGGACCCCCCCACACACAAATCGGTGGGAGGTAGGAGATTAACTTACGAAGATCCAGTTTTATGATTTTACGTGATACTTCTTTGTGTTGTACATGTGTAGCATTTTCTTCATGCCAAGTTTGTACTTTTAGTTTATTAGTCTTCCCACTCAAGTGTTTTTCTTTAATATTTCAACAGTTTTCATTATTGTTATCGGTTGTATCATACTATCTATCCCCCTGATTCCAATCTCTCCCATTTACTTTTCCATGTTCATTGGTATTGTTTCTAGTACTCCTACTATAAATGGTGTTATTCGGACTTTTTCATCTTCCATATACTTCTTTGAGCTCTCTCGCCAGTTCAATGAATTTGCCCCTCTTCTCCATCTCCATGATTTCATTACGTGGTCTGCTGGGATAGCAAAATTTACAATCTGACAGATTTCTTTCTTCTTGTTAATTGGTATTATATCCGGTCGTTTTACTTGGATAGATTTATTCATTATTATATCCATTTCTCATCGGATTTTGTGACTTTCATTTTCAAGTATTATCATCATCATTATTATTATTATTATTATTATTATTATTATTATTATTATTATCATTATTATTGTTGTTGTTGTTATTATAATTATTATTGTTATCATTAATATTATTTTTAATTTTCTTATAATCATTTTTAATCATATTATAATAATTGTTTTTTTTTCAATTTTATTGTATTAATTATTATTTTTTATTTTATTATAATTATTATTTTTAGTATAATAATTCATATTTTAAAATTTTAATATATTAATTATTTTAGTCATATTGTAATTAGTATAATTTTCTTATTTTATAATAATAACTTTTTAAAAATATATCATAATAATTATTATTTTTCATTTTATTATGGTAACTATTATTTTTTATTCAATTTCCGCTAATCTGTTTTCGAAAACTTTCGATTTTGTTCCTATTATTATTGTCATTCTTCTTCTTCTTCTTCTTCTTCTTCTTCTTATTATTATTATTATTATTATTATTATTATTATTATTATTATTATTCATACAAGGATTTCTCTTTGAAAACAATCAGTGGTATTTCTTGGAATCTGCGTGACAACAAGTCTCATCAGACTTCCATTAATATCCACCTCTTTCAATAAAGTTAGCAAATGAATTTGCGTTATCGCAAGAATCTATTTACCATTGGTTTCTCTCTGTCATCGACCATTGGTCTTCACTGCAACTTTGGTACCAATAAGCCTCCCGAATATTCTTGTTCTCTTCGCATTCATCAAGTGGCAGTCTGGTTAGTGATTTCTCTTCGGTCTTTCTATTTTCTTTGACCCTACACAACTATTTTGGCTTGTGCCAATCGATGATAACACTAAAATATGTTTTTTTTTATTCCATGTGGATTCGTCTCTCATTTACTTCTGTTGAAGTTTCTCTATGTGCAAAAAATGCCATTTATATTGTGCACCAGTTTTTGAATTCAATTATTTTCCTTTATTTTACAGCCGTTTTCATTATTTTTATCTGTTGTATTTTTTAAATCAGTCTTCTTATTATTGCTGTTTTCTACCATATCCATACGGCCAGTAACGGGTATTTATTATTATTATTATTATTATTATTATTATTATTATTATTATTATTATTATTGGCTCACAAGGAGCTGTCACACAGGTCTTCGGAGATCTTTCGCTGAAAACAGCCTGTGGTGTTCATTGGAAGCTGAGTGACAACAAGTCTCCCCACGTTTCCAGTACTCTCCACCTTTTTCGATAACATTTGCAAATAAATTTGCATCATCGTAACAGCTGCCTGCCATTGATTTCTCGTTGGCAGCAGCTATTATTCTTTTCTGAGATTTGAGTGGCACTAAGCTTCCCCAAGGTCCCAGTTCTTTTCGTACTTATTCAGCTGAGGTCTGGTCAGTCCATCAGTCTTTCCTTCCTCCTTGATGATTTGCTTTTTTGGGGGGAGTAGGGATGTGGCAATGGGAGTAGGGTTGGGTTATAAACGTATAGATACGCGCTTTCAGTGTTCTTGGCTCTATATAGTGTTTCATGTTTTGCCCTTGCAGCTTTTGGTCTGGTCTGTACTTGTTACTCCTGTGTGCTAGTTTCCACATTCAAGCGTTTTTCTTAATATTTCAGCTGTTTTCATTATTGTTGGTCGTTGTATTTTTCCAGTCATTTCTTTGATTCCAATTTCTCCCATTCTTTTTTCAAAGTATTTCGGGATTGTTTCTTGTGCTACTACTATGATAGGTATTGTTTTGATTTTTTTCATCTTCCATATCCCTTTCAGCTCTCTGGCTAACGCTGTGTATTTGCGCCGTTTCTCTTTTTCTTTGATATTCACTCTGTGGTCAGCTGGGACAGCAAAGTCTAAAATCTTCTTCTTCTTCATCTTCTTCTTATTATTGTTATTATTGCTGATGTGGGGGTTATGGTAGTTTTGGTGATGGAGGTGGTTATATTTTTGTGTCTAGCTGTTGTGATTTATCATAACAAATGACCATAGGCTATCAACATTTTTTTCTCGGGTTTCCAGAACTTTTAGGACGATTCTGCCGGTTTCCAACAAGGCAGTCTTCTGAAACACTCCAACATTGCAATAGATCCCAATTTTTAAAATTCACTTGTCAAATCCTTTTTATCACACTCTGCAAGGCTCCCATCACAAGAGGAGCAACTTCTACTTTTTTCAACTTCCACAATCTTTTTATCTTCCTCTTCAAGACTTGGTATTTTTCCCACATACTCCTTTTCTTTTCCCACGTACTCCTTTTCTTTTCCTACATACTCCTTTTCTTTTCCCACATATTCATTTTCTTTTCCCACATACTCCTTTTCTTTTCCCACGTACTCCTTTCTTTTCCCACATACTCCTTTTCTTTTCCCACGTACTCCTTTTCTTTTTCCACATACTCCTTTTCTTTTCCCACGTACTCCTTTTCTTTTCCCACATACTCCTTTTCTTTTCCCACATACTCCTTTTCTTTTCCCACATACTTCTTTTTCTTTTCCCACATACTCCTTTTCTTTTCCCACATACTCCTTTTCTTTTCCCACCTACTCCTTTTCTTTTCCCACATACTCCTTTTCTTTTCCCACCTACTCCTTTTCTTTTCCCACATACACCTTTTCTTTTCCCACATACTCCTTTTCTTTTCCCACATACTCCTTTTCTTTTCCCACGTACTCCTTTTCTTTTCCCACCTACTCCTTTTCTTTTCCCACATACTCCTTTTCTTTTCCCACATACTCCTTTTCTTTTCCCACGTACTCCTTTTCTTTTCCCACATACTCATTTTCTTTTCCCACATACTCCTTTTCTTTTCCCACGTACTCCTTTTCTTTTCCCACATACTCCTTTTCTTTTCCCACATACTCCTTTTCTTTTCCCACGTATTCTTTTTCTTTTCCCACATACTCCTTTTCTTTTCTCACGTACTCCTGTTCTTTTTCCACATACTCCTTTTCTTTTCCCACATACTCCTTTTCTTTTTTCAACATACTCCTTTTCTTTTTCCACATACTTCTTTTCTTTTCCCATATACTCCTTTTCTTTTCCCACATACTCCTTTTCTTTTCCCACATACTCCTTTTCTTTTTCCACATACTCCTTTTTTCCCACATACTCCTTTTCTTTTCCCACATACGCCTTTTCTTTTCCGACGTACTCCTTTTCTTTTCCCACATACTCCTTTTCTTTTCCCACCTACTCCTTTTCTTTTCCCACATACTCCTTTTCTTTTCCCACATACTCCTTTTCTTTTCCCACATACTCCTTTTCTTTTCCCACCTACTCCTTTTCTTTTCCCACATAGTCCTTTTCTTTTCCCACATACTCCTTTTCTTTTCCCACATACTCCTTTTCTTTTCCCACATACTTCTTTTTCTTTTCCCACCTACTCCTTTTCTTTTCCCACATACTCCTTTTCTTTTCCCACATACTCATTTTCTTTTCCCACCTACTCCTTTTCTTTTCCCACATACACCTTTTCTTTTCCCTCATACTCCTTTTCTTTTCCCACATACTCCTTTTCATTTCCCACGTACTCCTTTTCTTTTCCCACATACTCATTTTCTTTTCCCACCTACACCTTTTCTTTTCCCACATACTCATTTTCTTTTCCCACCTACTCCTTTTCTTTTCCCACCTACTCCTTTTCTTTTCCCACATACTCCTTTTCTTTTTCCACGTACTCCTTTTCTTTTCCCACGTACTCCTTTTCTTTTCCCACATACTCCTTTTCTTTTTCCACATACTCCTTTTCTTTTCCCACATACTCCTTTTCTTTTCCACCATACTCATTTTCTTTTTCCACATACTCCTTTTCTTTTCCCACATACTCCTTTTCTTTTTCCACATACTCCTTTTCTTTTCCCACGTACTCCTTTTCTTTTCCCACATACTCCTTTTCTTTTCCCACATACTCCTTTTCTTTTCCCACGTACTCCTTTTCTTTTCTTTGCAAATTCTCATTAGCTGATTATTGCTTTGTATTCGTGTTTTCTCACAAGATTTAATCTTGTCTCCTTGCTTGAATCAAATTGTCATATTATTCATTAAGTCTAATTAAATATATCAATTAAAGATTAAATTTATTACATCATTGTATCAATAAGACTAATGTCTTTTTAGGTAAAGGCATTTTGAAGCCTAATGCTTTTCATTGGAAGAAAGGAAATTGTCAGATTTTATGTACAAAAAAACTTGCATGCGGAAAGGAAATAAAAATATATACTATTTGCTTGTATAAGCAGAAGAAATAGTAAACTATGGATATAGAAAAATGGATGAAGAAATATGCAAAATAATAGAAAAATCTACATAGAAATATATATATGAAAAATATGTGAAGATAAAATAATGAAATAATATTATCTCTACTATCATATAAAAGTCACTTTTTGTATGTGTGTGAGTTTCTTCCCCATGGGTTCCGAAACAGTTGAGCCTTTCTTTGCAAATTTTACACAAAGGCATTTTATTTGTCTGGCAGTGTTCTTAGATATGTTTTGTACAGAAATTCATCTGATAAGTATCGGAAATCGAAAAAATCCGATCTTAAAAGATTCTTTCTTCTCTTATAGATAGAAATAATATTTTACGTTACACCAGCCAAGAAAATAATTTTCTTTTTTCCTTGGCTGGTCTTACATAAAATATTCCTATGTAAAAATTCTTCTTTTTTATTTATAATAGGAGAAAGACTATGATTAAGATCGCCAAGCTAAAATAACACCTGACGTGATATTGTAAAGAGAAACGGACGGAATTTGATGAACGCCTTTATCATTATTATTTTTAAATAATTTTAATTTCGAATAAGTCCACCGGCCAAATTCCTCGTAATATATAATGATCGATATAGGATTGATTCCGTAATGATGCATACGTAAGCTGCATGAATAAAAATATCATGTTTAAGCGTATTGTATGACTGGGCAACGATGGGTTTCCAGCTAGTAATGAAATTAGCGATAATAAACAACTATGCAAAAATATTAAAAAGTCTAATTTTTTTCTTTTATTATATCGATAAATTTATAAATAGATATATTGATAGATATATAGATAAGTAGATATATAGAGAGATAGATAGATAGGTAAATAGAGAGAGAGAGAGAGAGACAGACAGACAGCCAGACAGCCAGACAGACAGACAGACAGATTGTTCCTTGAGACTGACAATTATGAAATAAATACTAAGCCAATAAAAATGAGAAAATGGCAAAAAACTGTTTTTGAACTATATAGTTCACTTACCGTTGTTGAAGCAGAGGACGTATGTTGGCGTGCAGGTGGCCAGCGAAACAGGCGCCCCCCACCGACTAATTGCACATTGATACAGACTTTTCTCGTTTCCTGTGCACGTTATGCTATTCAGCCAGTAAAGAATGTGTCCCTCTTTCACTGTTCCGTAGTGGACACCGTCTTTGAATCCAGCCGAATGACAGGCCACCTTGGCCTCGTTGTCCGAAAAGTGTTCACGACACACTTGACCCCAGACTCCTTTGTACCGAACCTCGACGCGACCCCAATTAGAAGCACCTCCCTGCAGGCGGAAGTCAAATGCTGAAAATAACGATTGAACACAACGATTAAAAATTGGGAAAACTTCATCAAATATGACGAACAAGAACCTTACATATAATCAGGGAAGACAAATCAGACGCAATACAATAATTAATGGGTTTCTTGTTATTCACTAGAAAAGGTTTAACATTTATCAAATATAAATAGAACATATGAAATGCTTTTTAACCAACAAGATATGAATTTTTGTTAATCCACAAACTTGTATATATATACATATATAAAAAAAATTACAATAAGTTTACCAAGGTAATCAAAATGGTAAACTTAAAATATATTATAAATATTAAAGAGTGAATATTTACAAGTAAAGTAATCTCAACCAGATGTAAAAGCTCAATAAAACCGAAAAGGAAATAGAGCTGGTAAAATCCAAACACGGTCGAATTAAAAATTTCCAATCCAACAGGTAAGTTCCAAATGGTCCAAAATGATCCAAAAGGCAGAATTCCTTGGAAAATTTTTTAACCTTCACCGGACTATCCATTCATGTGAAATCTTTTTATCATTTTTATTTTACCTCCTATTCCCCTTACCTCACGCTTTTTTTAACCAAGTAAGATCTGTGACGTACTTGTAGTTTCATTAAATACTTTTACATGCAAAATCCGATCCCGCATTTTGCTAATTCCTGCCCTCTGATGAGAAGGAGAGTATTTCTTCGAAACTCCGCGGATTAAGGACTATCCACTTATCTTGTGCTTCCTTTTTAAAATTAAATATGTTTTTAACTCTTTTTCAAGATGTCTTTTAACATGTTTTATTAATCATTTGTTCTGATATATATATATATATATATATATATATATATATATATATATATATATATATATATATATAGTAATTTATAAAATATATATGGCGATTAAGCTACACTGAATATTCTGGGTTTCATCCACTATAGGATTCGTCAGGCTTATGCGCGAATTCTGTGGCTGCTTCTTGGTTTTATATATGTTGAGGATTTCTAGTTAGCCAATCAGCTTTCTAGTATCCACCGCGCCCCTTCCTATCAGCCAATGGGCATGCATTTTATCGAACAAAGGATCTGCTTTAGAACTAGGTTAGTGGTTTAAGGTAGATCAAAAATAAAAAAAAAAATTAAAAAAATAAAAAACACCGTATAAAAACAACACTAGCGAATAAATACTGGGAATTCAAAGAAAGCGGACATTCGCCGGTAGTCGAATGGAAAATAATGAGACAAGCTACCACGTGCAGCCATTTGACGAACCATGTAAATTATGCCTCCATGAAAGATTTGCTATCCTGTACTTTAAAGAACCTCAAAATCTATTAAGCTGTAGACGAGAAATAGCAAACAACTGTGTTCACAAAATAAAACTTACTCTAGGATAGCGATACAAAATAGCTTTAAAACTAACAATAACAATAGAAAACAAACAAATAAATAAATTAAATAAATATGAATATACATAAACGATCACACATATATGTATATATATATATGTGCATGTAGGTGTGTACACATAGGTATATTTATATATATAAAAAAAGGAAGGAAAAGATCTACCTTAAACCACTAACCTAGTTCTAAAACAGATCCTTTGTTCGATAAAATGCATGCCCATTGGCTGATAAGAAGGGGCACGGTGGATACTAGAAAGCTGATTGGCTAACTAGAAATCCTCAACATATATAAAAACAAGAAGCAACCACAGAATTCGCGCATAAGCCTGACGAATCCTATAGTGGATCAAACGCAGAATATTCAGTGTAGCTTAATCGCGATATATATTTTATAAATTACTAACTAGCTCTACCTACGTATTGAGCACTTTTGAAGTAAATACTTAAAGTTTACGCATAAATCTATACTTTCGTATATTAAATTTATGTGAGTAAATGAAGTAGTTATATATATATATATATATATATATATATATATATATACAGGGTGTCCATAAAGCCCGGGTACATTAAAAACTATTTGCATTGGCGATAATAAAAATTATAAAAAGGAATGGACAAGAGTAAATCTATATTTTCTAAAGATTTTATTAAAATAATTTTTAAGTTTCCACATTCCCCACAGTATTAGTAATACAAAGGGTAAACCAATTTTGCAGTTCGCAGAAAACAATTGTCAAATGATTTACACTAATAACTGAAATCACATTTGTCATTTGAGCTTTAAAGTCTTCTAATAAACAATGTTTAATCGCATACACCGTTGTTTTGATATAACCCCATAAAAATGTCTACTAGAATAAAATCTGGCAGACGGGGAGGTCAATACATTGGTCCACTTTTGGGATAAACATGTGAAAAAATCCTTGATTTAAAAACTGTCTAACATGCATCTTTCAATTTTAACTGTTCAAGCTGCGGAATTTTGCAACATATTTAAGTAGATGTCACTGTTAAGAACACGATCAACCAAAATATATGGCCCTAGGATCGATTTGTGCTCAAAGCACGCCACAACATTAATGTTCAAAAGATTCATTTTGGTTTTCACTTCCCCAAATTCGGCAATTATGCCCGTAGCCTTTGCTACTAATGTGAAATGTTGCTTTATCAGAGAACAGTAAACTACTCAAAATACATTATATATATATATATATATATATATATATATATATATATATATATATATATATATATATATATATAAGCCTGAAGAGTCCTAGAGTGGATGAAACGCGGAATATTCAGTGTAGCTTAATCGGCATAATATATATATTTTATAAATTACACACACACACACACACACACACACACACACACACACACACACACACACATATATATATATATATATATATATATATATATATACATAAATTACAGGGGTCATCAAAAGTACTGGCCTGACCAAGTTTGAAAAATCCTTTGTCAAATATGAACTTTGGTGGGGGTCACATCCGCATGGGCGGACCCAGTTAGTCGCAGAATCTATGGTATCTGCGTACCAGCCGTGGGGTGCACGTGCAACCGCAATGACTCCTCGCGATCACATTTCGCTGAGTCTAATACGACCCAAAGTGTTTTCTAGGGACCTCTACAGTGAAGAATGAAATTTTGCTGCTAAATGGGTTTGACAGGTGCACGTCTGTCAAGTGGTTACAAATGCTTTGAGTTTTTTAGAGAACACCCCATTAAAATATTTGTAAAACAAACACGGGAATACATGATTATCACGATGGGACAGATGTTGGAGCTTGGTTGATAGTGAGGAAGCTATTTCATTAGAGCCTCTTTTTTGGACCCTGTTTAAGTGGTAAAGACTAGTGGTAGATGTACCGGTCCAAATATGGCAATAATACTCATACATGGGCGAATAATAGCTTTGTAGAGATATACGATAATCATAGGTGTGGGTAAATTTTTAGCCGGTAGCTGATAGATCATCTTGTTTTCAGCATTTGAGTGTATTTCTTACAATCCATGTATCTTGTGAATCTCAAGTCGAGGAGTTTGAAAGGTAGGCTGTTATCAGCCATGGCAATCAGTGGTTAAGGAGGTTTCTTGTAATTGATAAAGTAAATAAACTTATTCTTACTATCATTAAATAATACAATCAATTCGCTATCCATTCCACTACAGATGTCGCTTTCTAATGTTTCTGTTACCGCTTCCATGTGTGCAAAACGTTAGTATCTATAATGATATACTTACTGTTATTGACTTTTTCCAGGCTGGTGTTATAACAGATGACTGAGGCCGCAGCGTCGTAGCAAGTCTCCCACGTGTCCAGACTGAAAGAGCAATTCTGTAGATGTTTTTCGTCACCAGTGCAATTAAAATTCTCTACTACGGAAGTGACGTGTGTATCTATATTGCCGAGCGTCGAACAGCATTCAGCACGACCGTCAACGAATCCCAATTGTCGGCACGTGACTCTCGCATCCGAGTCATCCCAGTTTTTATCACAAACCATGAACCACGCCCCATCCATCATCATCATAACAACACCCGCATTGATACCGCTCCGTGACTCGAGGCGCACTAAAACAAAAATAAAAAATAACATTTTGTGTTGAAAAAAAGCTCCCTGTAAAGCATAAAACTATAAATCAAATTAAACATTAAGATAATGAATTATATATATATATATATATATATATATAGCCAATGTTATGTTCTCCGTGATTAAAGCGTTGTTTGGATTATAAAATAAAAATACGTATGAAATACGTTTATAAGATATATTACATCGCAATATTATAAAAAAAATAATAGTTTTTATTTTATATAATATTATGTAGTAATTTGGCTTATAAACGTATTTTATACGCATGTTAATTTTAAAATTCAAACAACGCTTTTATCAGAGGGATGTGTGACTTTCATATCACTCGCCAAGCGTAGTCTTCGGGAAATTAGAAAACATCAACGGTGGATTTTATACCAATGTAGTCTTCCATTTATTACCATGGCGACGAAGAAAACAAAGAAAAATCATATAAAATTCTGATGATGGCGCATATCGCTGAAATGTTAATTTTAAGCAAATGAAAAATTTTTTTATTCAACTCAAATCAAATCTTCTCACTGTAAGGGCATCGTATAAAACAATAAAGAAATAAGCCATGCACATATTATTTCACATGTAAAAACGATTAGAAACAGTGTTTTATCTATACAAACAAATACACATTGGCATTTATTATAAAGTTGTAGATTGTCATGGAGCAATTAGTAAACAGATTCAACGTCGCTTAATGTCATCAGCTTGACGAGAACGTGTTTGTTAACGGGGTTTATATTGTAAACAATTCATAATAGTATTAAATGATCACAATAAAACCGGAATGATAGGCGAGATGGTATCCAGCCGGTTAATCTCGCCCCTCCAACGTCGCAGCAAGGTAGAATCAGGTCGATATCGATTATTTTTTGCATATTTTCAATAAAAGCAAATGAAAAGCAAATAGTTTTTCATGGTCTTCGATAGGCATTGCCAAAAAATCAATTAGTGTTCAAGTGAAGTGCACTTAGTTAAAGAAGAAAAGAAGATGATTTTCAATTTTTGGCTCATTCGGAACTTTTTCAGATTATCATATAATCCACTTATAATAAACACCAATGTGCATTCATTGGTATATTTACATATAAATAAATAATTGTATGCAAAAGTCAGACTAAAGACCGTATCATTTTTACACTCAGACGGAATCATTTAAAGATGAGGGGAAACGAGAAAGTAACTAGTAATTGAGACAATCTCCACCGTATGAAATGAAGTTATAAAGAAAGGCTTTTTTATCAAAATGATATTGTAATTTATTCAATTCATTTTTCGAAAACTATTGCTTAACATTTTTCGAAAACTATTGCTTAACACTTTTCGACAACTATTGCTTAACATTTTTCGAAAACTATTGCTTAACACTTTTCGAAAACCATTGCTTAACATTTTTCGAAAACCATTGCTTAACATTTTTCGAAAACTATTGCTTAACATTTTTCGAAAACTATTGCTTAACACTTTTCGAAACCTATTGCTTAACATTTTTCGAAAACTATTGCTTAACATTTTTCGAAAACTATTGCTTAACATTTTTCGAAAACTATTGCTTAACACTTTTCGACAACTATTGCTTAACATTTTTCGAAAACTATTGCTTAACATTTTTCGAAAACTATTGCTTAACATTTTTCGAAAACCATTGCTTAACATTTTTCGAAAACTATTGCTTAACATTTTTCGAAAACTATTGCTTAACATTTTTCGAAAACTATTGCTTAACATTTTTCGAAAACTATTGCTTAACACTTTTCGACAACTATTGCTTAACATTTTTCGAAAACTATTGCTTAACATTTTTCGAAAACCATTGCTTAACATTTTTCGAAAACCATTGCTTAACATTTTTCGAAAACTATTGCTTAACATTTTTCGAAAACTATTGCTTAACACTTTTCGAAACCTATTGCTTAACATTTTTCGAAAACTATTGCTTAACATTTTTCGAAAACTATTGCTTAACATTTTTCGAAAACTATTGCTTAACATTTTTCGAAAACTATTGCTTAACATTTTTTGAAAACTATTGCTTAACACTTTTCGAAAACCATTGCTTAACATTTTTCGAAAACTATTGCTTAACATTTTTCGAAAACTATTGCTTAACACTTTTCGAAAACACTTGCTTAACATTTTTCGATAACCATTGCTTAACATTTTTCGAAAACTATTGCTTAACATTTTTTGAAAACTATTGCTTAACACCTTTCGAAAACCATTGCTTAACATTTTTCGAAAACTATTGCTTAACATTTTTCGAAAACTATTGCTTAACACTTTTCGAAAACTATTGCTTAACATTTTTCGAAAACTATTGCTTAACATTTTTCGAAAACTATTGCTTAACACTTTTCGAAACCTATTGCTTAACATTTTTCGAAAACTATTGCTTAACATTTTTCGAAAACTATTGCTTAACACTTTTCGAAAACTATTGCTTAACATTTTTCGAAAACTATTGCTTAACATTTTTCGAAAACTATTGCTTAACAGTTTTCGAAAACTATTGCGTAACATTTTTCGAAAACTATTGCTTAACATTTTTCGAAAACTATTGCTTAACATTTTTCGAAATTATTGCTTAACATTTTTCGAAAACTATTGCTTAACATTTTTCGAAAACTATTGCTTAACACTTTTCGAAAACTATTGCTTAACATTTTTCGAAAACTATTGCTTAACACTTTTCGAAACCTATTGCTTAACATTTTTCGAAAACTATTGCTTAACATTTTTCGAAAACTATTGCTTAACATTTTTCGAAAACTATTGCTTAACATTTTTCGAAAACTATTGCTTAACACTTTTCGAAACCTATTGCTTAACATTTTTCGAAAACTATTGCTTAAAATTTTTCGAAAACTATTGCTTAACATTTTTCGAAAACTATTGCTTAACATTTTTCGAAAACCATTGCTTAACACTTTTCGAAAACTATTGCTTAACATTTTTCGAAAACTATTGCTTAACACCTTTCGAAAACTATTGCTTAACACTTTTCGAAAACCATTGCTTGACACTTTTCGAAAACACTTGCTTAACATTTTTTGAAAACTATTGCTTAACATTTTTTGAAAACTATTGCTTAACATTTTTCGAAAACTATTGCTTAACATTTTTCGAAAACTATTGCTTAACATTTTTCGAAAACTATTGCTTAACATTTTTCGAAAACTATTGCTTAACATTTTTTGAAAACTATTGCTTAACATTTTTCGAAAACTATTGCTTAACACCTTTCGAAAACTATTGCTTAACATTTTTCGAAAACTATTGCTTAACATTTTTCGAAAACTATTGCTTAACACCTTTCGAAAACTATTGCTTAACATTTTTCGAAAACTATTGCTTAACATTTTTGGAAAACTATTGCTTAACACCTTTCGAAAACTATTGCTTAACATTTTTCGAAAACTATTGCTTAACATTTTTCGAAAACTATTGCTTAACATTTTTTGAAAACTATTGCTTAACATTTTTCGAAAACTATTGCTTAACATTTTTCGAAAACTATTGCTTAACACTTTTCGAAAACTATTGCTTAACACCTTTCGAAAACTATTGCTTAACATTTTTCGAAAACTATTGCTTAACACTTTTCGAAAACTATTGCTTAACATTTTTCGAAAACTATTGCTTAACATTTTTCGAAAACTATTGCTTAACACCTTTCGAAAACTATTGCTTAACATTTTTCGAAAACTATTGCTTTACATTTTTTGAAAACTATTGCTTAACATTTTTTGAAAACTATTGCTTAACATTTTTCGAAACCTATTGCTTAACACCTTTCGAAAACTATTGCTTAACACCTTTCGAAAACTATTGCTTAACATTTTTCGAAAACTATTGCTTTACATTTTTCGAAAACTATTGCTTAACATTTTTTGAAAACTATTGCTTAACATTTTTCGAAAACTATTGCTTAACACCTTTCGAAAACTATTGCTTAACATTTTTCGAAAACTATTGCTTAACACTTTTCGAAAACTATTGCTTAACATTTTTCGAAAACTATTGCTTAACATTTTTCGAAAACTATTGCTTAACATTTTTCGAAAACTATTGCTTAACACTTTTCGAAAACTATTGCTTAACATTTTTCGAAAACCATTGCTTAACATTTTTCGAAAACTATTGCTTAACATTTTTCGAAAACTATTGCTTAAAACTTTTCGAAAACTATTGCTTAACATTTTTCGAAAACTATTGCTTAACACTTTTCGAAAACTATTGCTCAACACTGTTCGAAAACTATTGCTTAACATTTTTCGAAAACCATTGCTTTACATTTTTCGAAAACTATTGCTTAACATTTTTCGAAAACTATTGCTTAACATTTTTCGAAAACTATTGCTTAACACTTTTCGAAAACACTTGCTTAACATTTTTCGATAACCATTGCTTAACATTTTTCGAAAACTATTGCTTAACATTTTTCGAAAACTATTGCTTAACATTTTTCGAAAACTATTGCTTAACACTTTTCGACAACTATTGCTTAACATTTTTCGAAAACTATTGCTTAACACTTTTCGAAAACTATTGCTTAAAATTTTTCGAAAACTATTTCTTAACATTTTTCGGAAACTATTGCTTAACATTTTTTGAAAACTATTGCTTAACATTTTTCGAAAACTATTGCTTAACATTTTTCGAAAACTATTGCTTAACATTTTTCGAAAACTATTGCTTAACACTTTTCGAAAACTATTGCTTAACATTTTTCGAAAACTATTGCTTAACACTTTTCGAAAACTATTGCTTAACATTTTTCGGAAACTATTGCTTAACATTTTTCGGAAACTATTGCTTAACACTTTTCGGAAACTATTGCTTAACATTTTTTGAAAACTATTGCTTAACATTTTTCGAAAACTATTGCTTAACATTTTTCGAAAACTATTGCTTAACACTTTTCGAAAACTATTGCTTAACATTTTTCGGAAACTATTGCTTAACATTTTTCGAAAACTATTGCTTAACATTTTTCGAAAACTATTGCTTAACACTTTTCGAAAACTATTGCTTAACATTTTTTGAAAACTATTGCTTAACATTTTTCGAAAACTATTGCTTAACACCTTTCGAAAACTATTGCTTAACACTTTTCGAAAACCATTGCTTGACACTTTTCGAAAACTATTGCTTAACACTTTTCGAAAACTATTGCTTAACATTTTTCGAAAACTATTGCTTAACATTTTTCGGAAACTATTGCTTAACACCTTTCGAAAACTATTGCTTAACATTTTTCGAAAACTATTGCTTAACATTTTTCGAAAACTATTGCTTAACATTTTTCGAAAACCATTGCTTAACACTTTTCGAAAACTATTGCTTAACATTTTTCGGAAACTATTGCTCAACATTTTGCGAAAAGCATTGCTTAACATTTTTCGAAAACTATTGCTTAACATTGTTCGAAAACCATTGCTTAACACTTTTCGAAAACTATTGCTTAACACTTTTCGAAAACTATTGCTTAACATTTTTCGAAAACTATTGCTTAACATTTTTCGAAAACTATTGCTTAACATTTTTCGGAAACTATTGCTTAACATTTTTCGAAAACCATTGCTTAACACTTTTCGACAACTATTGCTTTACATTTTTCGAAAACTATTGCTTAACATTTTTCGAAAACCATTGCTTAACATTTTTCGAAAAACATTGCTTAACATTTTTCGAAAAGCATTGCTTAACATTTTTCGAAAAGCATTGATTAACATTTTTCGAAAAGCATTGCTTAACATTTTTCGAAAACTATTTCTTAACATTTTTCGAAAACCATTGCTTAACACTTTTCGAAAACTATTGCTTAACATTTTTCGAAAAGCATTGCTTAACATTTTTCGAAAAGCATTGCTTAACATTTTTCGAAAACTATTGCTTAACATTTTTCGAAAAGCATTGCTTAACATTTTTCGAAAACTATTGCTTAACATTTTTCGAAAAGCATTGATTAACATTTTTCGAAAACCATTGCTTAACATTTTTCGAAAACTATTACTTAACATTTTTCGATAACCATTGCTTTACATTTTTCGAAACTATTGCTTAACATTTTTCGAAAATCATTGCTTAACATTTTTCGAAATCCAGTCAACAATGATGTTATTTTCCACAATCAATCATGGTTTATTTTTTTACAGGTCGCTTCGTCAATGGGGAGGTTTTAAAGATTTGACAAGACGTACATAAATCGTCTTTAATTTTTAGTCATGCATAATTAGTAAAACCAAGGCACAACTAATCTAAAAATAAACTTGTTTATTTTTTTACAAAGATTTTTAATAACAACAACAAAAAAGTCGAAACGCAAAAAAGATGCAATAAAATTGAAAAAAATAATTGTCTCAGTCTTTAAGGATTTCATTATATAAACACTTATGCATCTATTTACTTTCTTCCTTAAGAGAGAATATTTTAAAAAGATAATTGATTTTTTTGTAAATACTTTTTATAATATGAATCTAAAGAGATATTTGCCAACTGAGTTTCTCGACTGTAACTTGTGAGGAAATTCATTTTATTGTTTATTTTCATAATAGCAGAAAAGATGTTTACAACATTTTGGGATTATAAACCCAGTAGCTCGCTCGTATCAGAGTTGCTTTAATAGCAAATCAGCAGCAGGAGCAAATAATCGTAAATAATTTAGTCGTACATTTTTAATAGGGCATGTTATTTACTTCTACATTTTTAATAGGGCACGTTATTTACTTCTACATTTTTAATAGGGCACGTTATTTACTTCTACATTTTTAATAGGAACGTTATTTACTTCTACATTTTTAATAGGGCACGTTATTTACTTCTACATTTTTAATAGGGCACGTTATTTACTTCTACATTTTTAATAGGGCACGTTATTTACTTCTACATTTTTAATAGGGCACGTTATTTACTTCTACATTTTTAATAGGGCACGTTATTTACTTCTACATTTTTAATAGGGAACGTTATTTACTTCTACATTTTTAATAGGGCACGTTATTTACTTCTAAATTTTTAATAGGGCACGTTATTTACTTCTACATTTTTAATAGGGAACGTTATTTACTTCTACATTTTTAATAGGGCACGTTATTTACTTCTACATTTTTAATAGGGAACGTTATTTACTTCTACATTTTTAATAGGGAACGTTATTTACTTCTACATTTTTAATAGGGCACGTTATTTACTTCTACATTTTTAATAGGGCACGTTATTTACTTCTACATTTTTAATAGGGCACGTTATTTACTTCTACATTTTTAATAGGGCACGTTATTTACTTCTACATTTTTAATAGGGCACGTTATTTACTTCTACATTTTTAATAGGGCACGTTATTTACTTCTACATTTTTAATAGGGCACGTTATTTACTTCTACATTTTGAATAGGGCACGTTATTTACTTCTACATTTTTAATAGGGCACGTTATTTACTTCTACATTTTTAATAGGGCACGTTATTTACTTCTACATTTTTAATAGGGCACGTTATTTACTTCTACATTTTTAATAGGGCACGTTATTTACTTCTACATTTTTAATAGGGCACGTTATTTACTTCTACATTTTTAATAGGGCACGTTATTTACTTCTACATTTTGAATAGGGCACGTTATTTACTTCTACATTTTTAATAGGGCACGTTATTTACTTCTACATTTTTAATAGGGAACGTTATTTACTTCTACATTTTTAATAGGGCACGTTATTTACTTCTACATTTTTAATAGGGCACGTTATTTACTTCTACATTTTTAATAGGGAACGTTATTTACTTCTACATTTTTAATAGGGAACGTTATTTACTTCTACATTTTTAATAGGGCACGTTATTTACTTCTACATTTTTAATAGGGCACGTTATTTACTTCTACATTTTTAATAGGGCACGTTATTTACTTCTACATTTTTAATAGGGCACGTTATTTACTTCTACATTTTTAATAGGGCACGTTATTTACTTCTACATTTTTAATAGGGCACGTTATTTACTTCTACATTTTGAATAGGGCACGTTATTTACTTCTACATTTTTAATAGGGCACGTTATTTACTTCTACATTATTAATAGGGAACGTTATTTACTTCTACATTTTTAATAGGGCACGTTATTTACTTCTACATTTTTAATAGGGCACGTTATTTACTTCTACATTTTTAATAGGGAACGTTATTTACTTCTACATTTTTAATAGGGAACGTTATTTACTTCTACATTTTTAATAGGGCACGTTATTTACTTCTACATTTTTAATAGGGCACGTTATTTACTTCTACATTTTTAATAGGGCACGTTATTTACTTCTACATTTTTAATAGGGCACGTTATTTACTTCTACATTTTGACACGACTTAAATGTCTGATCGACTCTTGCAGATTCAAGCAATTTTACACGTTGTTTCTATTTCACAAACAGCAAGAGCAGCCAGTCGTACATTAGTCGAGCATAATTTTAGTCGTACACTTTTAGTAAAAACCGTTTGATACATTTTATTCTTTATTTTTTCTTTCTTTTATTATAACACGTAAACGTTAAATTGTTATTTAGGTAATCAGAAATGATAATAATAATTTATGAATATGAAAAGCTTAAATATAGCTAATATACCAGGACATGCGAGGTTACATGCTGGCTGAGTCAATATCATAAAAGCTCAACCAATTATCAATTTTCTTACCCCCATCCCCACATATCGCAGCAGATTCTGTATGCTGTGTTGAAGTTGAAATGTAACAGTTTTTTTAAATAATATTTCCCTTCTTTTTTATGAAAGCATTCAACTGATCAACATATTCTTCGTCCCTATTTTATATTGACAGGTCAGATGTTAGACAAACTTTATATCAGTAACATTTAAGTTGACCCTAAAATCTTTATTGGCAGACTAGTTCACTATTCGTTTGGCGTCCTTTTACGTATCTATAAAAGAAACTTTGCGCGTTAGTTCGCCACTATATTCTTTTTACTTCTGTTTGAAATAGAATTTACATTGCGGCGTCTGACATATATCTAATATCTATTTGTAGTCTATATAGCTATAAAAATGAGAATGTGTGTGTGTGTGTGTGTGTGTGTGAGGACACTTCAAAACTCATGTACTCAACGCATCTTTGATCTACAGACTTGGAATTTTTGTATATAGGGTATTCAGACAAGTGAAAAAAATTTAATTCGTTTTTAATCGGAAAAAAGGGCCGCCAACGGGTCAAACATTTTTTTAAAATTGTAAATGAAGGCCGTCGGGTAGTTTTCTGTTCGCTAACTGTCGCACAATTTCGCATACGCTAATCGTTCACAATCTGAAGGTTTAAGAACACTTTTGGAGATTGTGTTCAGTTGGACTAATGGTTATCATACTTGACTCACTGTCTTTAGTTTTGGTTTTGATTTCATCTCGAGTTTTCGTTTTACTCACAAGGAGTGAACTGTTTAGAAAATAACATAATACTCGCATGCATATGTTTCTTTCCATTTTGTTACTTAATTTTTTAAGGGAATTTAACGTTACATTTAATACCGGGTAACGTCTGGTAATCTTCAAGCAATTCAATAAATGTATGATATTTTTCTAATATATTATTAAACTCTCCAAAGTAACAGATGTTGTACTCCTTAAAAATATGGCATAATGACCACAAAACTGAATTAAAAGTAGTCACTGATTACACTATTGCAAAACAGTACAAAAGTAAACTTAATAGAAGTAGTATAGTCACATCTTCAGAACATCTATTAATACTAGATAAGAAAATTATTAATACAAATACTAGTATAGTCATGACGTTAGACACTATCAAATCGCTATAAGATAAGTAAGTTAGCAATGAATGTATAGAGTTTCGACTTCAGACAGGGCGATATCTAATCCCGATTAGAAGTATATTATTATTATTATTATTATTATTATTGTTATTATTATTATTATTATTATTATTATCATTATTATTATTATTATTATTATTATTATTATTATCATTATTATTATTATTATTATTATTATTACTCGCCAAATATGTTGCACCCTCGTATTTGTCTTACTAGAAATCCAAACATTAAATTTGGAAAAATATGTAGTTAAAATTCCGTCAAAATTGCGACGAAAATAAAACTTTTAATGGTCAGGGTAAATAATCAAAGGCAAATAACAAACGAGACTTCTTTGGCTATAATATGGGCCGAGTAGCGAATCTCCATAATGAGGAGAATCGAAGTTATCGATCAGTGTGCTTTTCCCATTTTCTATGTTAAATATTGAACCAGATATCATAACATAAAATCAGAAATGTTAAACCCTGCTCGATATTTAGACAAAGTTTGGTGATGATTGGTCACGAGATACAAAGACTAAGCTGTACAAATTCAACAAACTACACCTAAAGTATAACATCCCTGCTCGAGGTAATCATTCAAGACATAACTTCAAAATCATTAATTCTGATTACTATTTCGCAATATCAGCCAAATGGGTTTATATTTTGTAATATGTTGTTTATATGTTGTAATATGTTGTTTATATGTTGTGATATGTTGTTTATATGTTGTGATATGTTGTTTATATGTTGTAATATGTTGTTTATATGTTGTAATATGTTGTTTATATGTTGTAATATGTTGTTTATATGTTGTGGAGCTAAATCTCGTTATTACTAGGATAGACGAAGGAAATGTGTGCACATGATGAATTGAAAATGAAAGGTTGGATGTTGTTATGATTAGCAGCAGAATGTATTTCTGATGATTGTCTACGTAGTAAATAATTATGAAGCCGATAATTGTAGGTCTGTAAATGAATAGCGAAGGCGATGCCATATTATTGTTGAAAATCGCTCAAATCGAGTACTGCTTTCACTATCGGAAGAAGAAAGAGATCGATACTGTTTGTTTATCGAGTGGGAGATTAAAGGCCGATAATTTGATTATTGAAACTATCAAATGAATCGATATTCATTCACAAACGGTTACCGAATTTCGTTATTATTTTATTCTCTCTCGTTCATATATATATATATATATATATATATATATATATATATATATATATATATATATATATATATATGTGTGTGTGTGTGTTTGTGTGTGTGTATAATGAAAAGGGAAAACATAAAATTATTTATATACATTTCAGCGTTTCGTATTTAGTTTAAGGTTTTCTGAAGATAATTGATAAGATTTCCAACAAATCAATCATTTTAAGAAACAAGAAACTTAAATGTATATATATATATATATATATATATATATATATATACATATATATATATATATATAATTTTGTAATTTTCCTTTTTCATTTTACACACACACGCTTATGCACACAAACACACACATATCTATTTACTATATGTTTGTGTGTGTGTGTGTTATATCTATACAGATAAACAAATCATTATGAATTTTCAAAATATATGTAAAAACAGTTCGATGAATAATAAAAAAAAATGAAATAAAATATTTGGCCTTCGAGCTTTTACTCAAGTGTAGCAACGAAGAGAAAAGGACATCTCCCACCAGGCCACGAAGTCTATTTTGAACTCTATCAAGGCAGGACAACTCTTAAGTATTTGAGTCCTATTAATGTAGAGAGATATATACTAAGGCAATTTGTATTCTTGCCTACAGCCAGAGTGCAGATTTTTAGGGAGCTGGTTTTCTCTCATATTAAAAACGGCATTACGTCGTATTTTGCTTTCACGAGGAAGCAAACAAATGCAAAAATGTACAAACAAAGTAGTTTTTGTAAATGTTAACATTTGAAAGCTTTTCATATGGAATTTTTATTCGCCGATCATTATGATTTTTGGAATATATATAATCGGTGATCCGGTCAGTTATATGGGAACAGTGTGCTTTTTTCGAAACCTTTACATTTAGAGGGAGGGTGCCTCAACTCCAAATCCTAGCCGTTAATTACAAAACAATTATTATATCTTCATTTATAAAAGAATCGGTGCACGTCAAATCCTAAACTATCGAATGATTAATATGTGAAATTAGCTTAAAAAGAAAAGGAAATAAACGTTGTAATGCAAAGTCCAAGGATTCATCAAAGTTGTTTTTGTTTGTTCTTTTTGGTATGAAAAGTGTTTCAGACAAGACATGAAATCACTTGTTGTAAAAAGAAATATAAATGGTACTTGAAGAGCAAAAAACTTGGCATCGGTAAGTGTTTGACGGAATATATTCTAACACGGAAAACAGCTATTTTTCCCTCTCTGTCAGAAACATCGCTCCTGGAATCTGATGATTAAGGCTATGACAACGAAATGTTCTTTTCATTGTTTTGACTCTCGAGTGTGTATCCGTTGATATCTTATATGCTTTATATAGGGTGATGTGATTCTCAGTTGATTAACTGTGTCTAACTGTGTCGAATATATACTTGAGAGTAAAAACAATGAAAACAATATGCTGTTGTCATAGCCCTATCGATAACAAATGAAGTAAATAAGAGAATCGAAAGTTATGCGGAAAATTATATGCTCCATTAAATCGTACTTACAAGAACAATTTATATCGATGCCAAATGATATTTGTAATTACCCTGCACTTAAGGTATATTGCACTAAAATTCTTCATTTGAAAGTATAGTTGTAAATAAAAATCACAATGAACAGGATTGAAAACATGACATACCACGTCTGGTTACTGATGAAGAGTGTTTATTGAAATTAATATCTTCTCATATGAAATAACCGAAAATAACTAAATACTTCATAAGAATTTAACGTTTGATTTAGAAAACGCATATTCTTGAAAGTATATGAATTCCAAACCTTAATAAATAATTCATAAAACCATACACTATATAATATGAAACTATGAATCATAAATAAAGCATAAAACCATACACTATATAATATGAAACTATGAATCATAAATAAATCATAAAACGATACGCTATATAAAAATTAACTATGAATCATCAATAAATCATAAAACGATACGCTTATAATATGTAACTATAAATCATAAATAAAGCATAAAACGATACACTTATAATATGTAACTATGAATCATACATAAATAATAAAACGATACACTATATAATATGTTACTATAATTCTGAAATAAGTTATAAAACGATACATTATATGATATGTAACTATGAATCATAAATAAAACATAAAACGATACACTTATAATATGTAACTATGAATCATACATAAATAATAAAACGATACACTATATAATATGTTACTATAATTCTGAAATAAGTTATAAAACGATACATTATATAATATGTAACTATAAATCATAAATAAAACATAAAACGATACAATAAATAATATGTAACTATGAATCATAAATAAATCGTAAAACGATACGCTATATAATATGTAACTATGAATCATAAATAAATCATTAAACGATACGGTATATAATATGTAACTATGAATCATAAATAAATCATTAAACGATACGCTATATAACATTTAACTATGAATCATAAATAAATCATTAAACGATACGCTATATAATATGTAACTATGAATTATAAATAAATCATTAAACGATACGCTATATAACATTTAACTATGAATCATAAATAAATCATTAAACGATACGCTATATAATATGTAACTATGAATCATAAATAAATCATTAAACGATACGCTATATAACATTTAACTATGAATCATAAATAAATCATTAAACGATACGCTATATAATATGTAACTATGAATTATAAATAAATCGTAAAACGATACGCTATATAATATGTAACTATGAATCATAAATAAATCGTAAAACGATACGCTATATAATATGTAGGCTCATCAGTTAGACACATCCGAACTCAGGATTCGAAAACCAAGCCTCTTGCGTGCGAGGGAAGCATTCTTCCAACTGAGCAAACGCCGTGCACGCAAGAAATTCTATTCACCAAACCAGATCAAGCAAACCGCGCTGAAATCCGACTGTGAAATGGACCTACTTCGTCTCGACAAGGGACTCGGTCATCCACCCAGCTTATAACTCCAAGCCGATGTCTCACAAGCAGGAGTTTTAACTCGAAAGGAAGATGCCATCCAGCAATGCTTACCTAGCGATCAATTAATGATAGGATTTTCAGAATGTGAGAGATTATAAATTTCAGAGACAAACAACGTCGCAGCCCACAAGAGCCATAACACACACACACACACACACACACACACACACACACACACACACACACACATATATATATGTATATATATATATATGAATGAATGATCCACTTTTACCACTTTCGGAAATCCTTCTAATCTATTAGTTTCTACCCTCTGATTGCTAGACTTTGGAATCCTCCCTCTGTTCTCTGCTTCCTTGGCCGTGCTAATCTGTTAAAATATATATTTCACTTCCCATCTCTACAAGAAATCAGGTTCCAAGTGGCAACATACTTTGATCTCCATCTGACATCAATTGAAATGGATGGCTCTCGTCTAGGGGAGACTCCATGTTTTGATACGCTTCTGGGATTGACCTTTACTCCTGACCTGAAATGGAACACGTACATCAAGTCTGTTGCTAAGGTCGCTAGAAAAATGGTAGGACCCTTCAACCGCCCCAGAAGATATCTCACAGCTGATGCAAATCTCTATCTATATAAAAGCCAAGTACGCCCAAGGAAGGAGTACTGCTGCCACATCTGAGCAGGAGCTGCTAAATACAGCCTATCCTGCCTTGACAGAGTACAAAATAGACTTCGTGGCTTAGTCAGGGATGCGCTTTTCTCTTCTCTGTAACCTCTCTCCCACATAAGATACGTGGCGAGCCTGTCTTTGTTTTATCGTTACTTCCATGGCAGGTGCTCGTCTGAGCTTTAATCTCTGCCCTCCCCCTCGTCAATTTTTCACACCCGTTTAGCTGAAACCACTGTCAAAAAATTACCCCACTCTTTAACTGTGCCAGAACCAAAACGTAGATTCCATGAACACATCTTCTTTCTTAGAAGTGCACGCCAGTGGAACTCTCTTCCCTCTGCCTGTTTCCCATCTGACTACAACTTAGATGTCTTCAAGTCCAACATAAAAAAATTCCCGATGAACCGCCCCCTTAAGTAAGACACTTTATCAAATCTCCAATACTAACGATTACTACAATACTATCCCATTGATTACTGTACACGCAATAACCCTTATCCTCGAGTGGCTTCCGGACCTTTATAAGTGGTGACTTCCATGTAAAAAATGCCTTGTTTTACGTGAGAAGAGAAATATATATATATAACATACTTCAATAAGTTTCAAACCAAACAAATAAAATAACACACACACACACACGCACACACACACGCGCGCACACACACACACACCCACACACACACATATATTAATGTTAGGGACGATTAATCGGAATCGGAACCGGGAATCGGAAAAATAGAAGCTTAGGGAGTATCGGAATCGGTATCGGAATCAGGAAATTTGAGCCTATTGTCCGATCCCAAAACCGATTCCTTTAATTATATATTAACATTTTTTTTGTTTATAAAACATCTTCCACTGCTTGTAGTAATAATAAAATAATAAATATTTATTGATTTAAATTTCCAGTAAGACTAAACTCTCTAGATCATTCCCTCACAAGTGTGTTTGGACGTTTGAGAAAATATCTGCACATTTAAGAAGTGTTTTTACAGTAATCGAGAAAAAATGACAACTTGTATAATAAAATATTTAGAGATTTATAAAGAATCGGAATCCGCAATTGTATCGGAATCAGAAATTCTGTACGGAATCGGGAAAAATATTGGAATCGTCTCATCACTGAATATGAATGCGATGAATAGAGCAGACAGTAGACTCCAGGTTCTCATATCAGAGTTTTCTATTTCTAGATGAATGTTTCAACGGAAACTGGGTGTGTATATATGTATATAGATAAAAATATGGATATATATACGTATATATATATATATATATATATATATGTATTTATATGTCCATTTTTTATGTCTATTTCTTTTTCTTTCTCCTTGCATATATATCATAATGTTTTATCTATCAGGCTAATTACAATTTAAAAAAAAAACTAGTATTTTTTGGTTTACTTTATTCTTTATATATTTACGATTTTCTCCGCCCTCTTTTCAAAGGAATCTAATCGGATCGAAACAATCTCAGCTTATTCAGAAGCAAATAGGCGTCGCCCGATTGAAGAAGAATCGAAGTGATCGGTTTTTCCTTGGAGGTACTTTTCTGGAATTTGATTAAAGCCTCAAAAGATTATAAAACTCGCTGTTGCCGGCCCCGCTGCTCTCTCTCTCTCAGCCAATCGATCCAAATTTCCACCCAAGTTTCTGACCATTCACCACACTACCACCACCGCCAGGCCATCATTTCTCGGCAGAACCTCAAAGCAATCGAATCTCTGAAGTTATTAATTATAACAGCATGAAACGCAAGAAGATAATAACGCACATCTTCGCAACATTTATGCCACAAAATACACAATTCCTATGATCTTATATTGAGTAAAATATAAAAATAGCGTTTTCATGTATTGATGGATGTATTAACCGTTATACTAGGTGGAACGATAAAATTGACGCCATAGAAAAGACGACATGATTGCATTCCGTTTGATGAAAGCCGGTTTTCTCTTTGTTGCAGACTAGCTGGCCAATTATGTACAAATCCCAAGAGCGATATATGCTTTCTATCGTGTCTGAAAGTGATACACAATGTTCAATAAGCGAGATCAGAGATGCGCCGCTGTATACCTCATACTCTCTACTGATCCAAACTATGACAACAGTACCATTGCCGGCATCTTCAAAATGCATCGCTGGATTCTCATTAATAACAGGGACGTGCCCATAGTGAGGAAAACAAAGTTTCTAGCCACGGTTGTGGTTTTTGGTGTGGCTCCAAGTAGAGACCACATCATGCCACCTCACATCTTCGAAATCGGCTTTAAGGTCAACACCAAAGTGTAACTCGATGTGCTAAAGAGTGTAGTGATCCCCTACTGCTATCAAATGACCGCTGGCAGACCCTGAGTGTGGAAGTAAGACTCGACTCCGGCCCACAAGTCTAAAGACACCCAGGTTTGGCTTCAGAGGGAGTTCTACGACTTTGTGTCCTTCTCTCATTGGCCTCCCTCCTCCCCCGACGGGACTACTTCGTTTGGTCATACGTAAAGTAAATCACAAATATGATCTCCCACAATACCAAAGCCAACCTGATCGCCGCCATCCGCTGAGTATTCGCCGAGCTCACGCCGTCGCTCGAGGAAAAGGAATGCTCCCAGTTCCGAGCCCGTATCGAGGCAGTGATTAGAGCTGAATGCGGCTACATTGAATCGATGTCAGCTCTACTACATAATCAAGTTACTTGAATTGATTTTTTAAATAAAAGTTTTAACGTTATAATGTTGTTTTCTTTAGGTCGACACTTTTATCGTTCCACACTGTATACCCTTATCGTTGTCCTGAACCCAGGTTTCTTTCGTTTATTGAAAAAAAAATTATTTAAAAAGAATATAGTCAAATAAAATATGAAAGCAACACGCCATCGGTGTACTTGTGAGTAGGATAAAGAGAAAGACAGACAGGGGAAAAAGGTGGCTGGTTGATTTTAATGCATCGAAAACCAAGCTTTTCTCTTTTCATCCTAATCGCTTTGATCTCAATCACACACCAATTGAAATAAATGTATTTTGTCTATATACAGCATAATCACGTCCACACACTGGTCCTCGTCAGATCACACAGGTTAGGCAACCTTGATCCTGGCTAGTACTAGATGGGTAATTATTTGGGAATTCTAGGCGTTCTCTGTGCTCTCTGCTTATCTCGGCATAATTTTAGTCGTTTTTAACCCCTACTTGCCACTAGCATTTAAGAACGCCGACTCAGCAAAGGTGTGGTTGGTGATTGCAGAACTCTTGCCAAAAAAATTCCACGTGTTACCTTTATAGTGTGTATTCAGTGAATCCATAGTCTGTCAACATAGTCTGTCAAGACTGAAGGCAGCTACCATATATATATATATATATATATATATATATATATATATATATATATATATATATATGGGCGCGTGTATAAATATCATCAGTCTCTACATAATAGTTGACTCGCGAAAATATTAGCAGAAACAGCCGTATATAAAAATATTAGCAGCAAAGCACGTATCTAAATTAGCAAGTTTGTGCGAGCTTGAGTTACAAGAAAAGGAGAGAAAAATGCACCACGTGGTCGAAAGACAAACAAAGTATGCGGCGGGAAAATGAACGTGTAAATTCGAGGGCGAGATAGCATCAGCAAGCTCCAACGTGAGGAAAGAAACAAGTAGCGAGCTGGACAATATGAACGTGTGAAAGTCGAGGGCGCGAGGTGGCGGCGATAGAGACTTTGAAAAAGCACATCTGTTTGCGAAAGAGCTTTAGAAATATAGCGAAATGTGTTGCTTTTGGAGGAACCATGAGTAAATGCATTTTATTTGCATTTATAAAGAAAATGCTGAGTTGGATTTTTATTTATTTCCTGTATTATTTGTAGTTTTTCTTTGCAACGGTACCACACAACGTGTGGGTCCGAGAGGTTTGAAGTGCAACGACAATTAAAAAGTAACGACCACATTAAAAATATAAGAAAATTAAAAAAAATACATATGCATGTGCATATATGTGTGTATATGAATCACGTTTTATATGTACACAAACATACATGTGTATATGTGTGTAGATATGTGTGCATACATATACACACGTAAATCTCCGTCTGTCTGTCTTTCTTGTCTGACACTTTCTCTCTTTATATATATATATATATATATATATATATATATATATATATTTGTCACCTACATACAGTACTATTTCGTTGTATCACAACGGCTAGACATACACCTTTCCCCAGACGTGGATTGAACCTACAACTCTCGCATTGACAGTCGACAGCTCTCACGATTTGGCTAAGAATCAGTGCCGTAAATATTTCTTCTCCAGTGTGTATTAAATCCACAACCGTCCGTCGCAACAGTGCTCTTACTATCAGCTTGTTTACAAACAATTTAATAGTGGTCTTCGTTTACGGTACACACACACACACACACACACACACACACACACACACACACACACACACACACACACACACACACACATATATATATATATGTATATATATATATAAAATAAAAATAAAATTCCCAACCCCACCCACAATGATTTAGATTCTGCAATTGGACAACATTTATTGGATAATCCAGAATGTGGGTTGGCATATTAGGACGACTTTTTTTCGATTCTATTTCGAGGCCGACTGAGTAGTCATCTGAAAGAGGTTCGTTAATACGTTAAATCTTTCGGGTGATTTGTAGAGGGTTATTGTAGCTAGATATGTATATTTATACGTATATATGCATAAATGTCTTACGCTCTCCTTTGTGTATATTTTCTATGTAAGATATACAAATGCTCACCTTTTTTTTTACTTTCCTGTTTATTTATATGCGGGATATATCATTCCTCGTGTTATTTTACCAGTTTTCATTTTACTTCCCTCTGTTAAAAATTGTCGGGGATTCAAATTATTATTAACAGAAAAAAATATGAATGTGAGAAAAGCGATGTGAAATACATTTCTTTTACAGGCAGGGGAGAACCATTACTTGGAAGAGTTATACAAAGTTCCTTTACAAGATGATAGACAAAACACATTTACCTTTCAGTTGTAATGACGACGATGAGACAAGTTTACAAATATTAGATGATTCGTTATTTATACCAGCTGGATGATAGATGATTGCCAGGGATTCAAGCTTTTACGACTACAAGGTCTCCTCTTCCCACTTCTCGCCTCCAAGCAGACACCAGATCTCACTAAGTCGCTGTTCGACTCTCGTCTGTTCACTGACTGTTTGTGACTGTGACTCTGATTTAGTCTCACTTCGAACCCTGTCTCAGTATATTGAGAATCTCCTTTCATTATCGCGTCAGGGATGTGGTCAACCAATGTGACATTATTACGTTTCAATTTACCCGTGCCCTTTGCACATGTATCTACATACCTCTGGTAAACAAAAAAATCATAAATTTAATTGTATCTCTTTTAATCTATTTTGTTAATTATCTCCAAAACTCGTATTGTTTTAACTGATATATGTAATATTTATTTATGTGATATCCAGTTATTTCTAAAAGAATGAACAATAAACTGCATTCATAAATTACGTTCATAAATAAATGACATAAATAATGCTTTATTATTTGCAGTCCTAAGATTTCAGTATCTATTATCTTTTAACACTTGCTTACTGGGTTCGATTATAGGCTTTTCCTAATAACATTTTCAACCTTATCTAGTTTTGCTTTCTTACTTACTGGGGTCTGTCTATTTTCATAACAACTCTAATAATATTCATATATATATATATATATATATATATATATATATGAATATATATATATATATATATATATATATATATATATATATATATAAATGGAAATGTATAAAAAAGAATACGAAAAGTATAAAAGCTTATAACTTTTCTTTATTCGTTTTCAATTTGTGACGTGCAGGAATACAAAATAATATTATGAAAAAAAATTTAAAAACTTTTTTTACAAGTACATAATTTTCGAACGATCCTTCAGTCTTCATCGGTGTAGTGTAAGTGATGAGCATACGCGGGGTAAACAACTCTAATAATATTAATTATATATATATATATATATATATATATATATATATATATATATATATGTCTTTCCTATTTTCACCTTAAAAATCAAAATGCTATCGTTCGCCCCTGATAAGGGTAGCGGAAAACGTTTTTGGTTTAAAAGAACTCTATTCTCCGTCATATATAATTTTTTTTATCCCACAGAAACTTTTCTTATACACACACACACACACACACACACACACACACACACACACACACACACATATATATATATATGTGTGTGTGTGTGCGTGTGTGTGTGCGTGTGTGTGTGTGTGTGTGTGTGTGTATTATTAAGATCCTTGATTGCTTGGAAGAGCAAAGCTGTTTCCCTCTTTGTTTAGGCGGCAACAACAAATCAAATAATAGCATAGCGAATTGATCTTTCGCCGTTTGATTATGTGGTTAGGCATCAAGAAAATACATCGGAAGCGGTTTATCATTCGAGTAACACAAGTCGAGTTGGGTTTTGTAAATAAATGAGCAACCGTGATCTGCGGTCTCTGTTTGCAAAACTCAAAATAAACATGTTTTTTCTCCCATCGCTTCGGGCAAGGGTAAAATGTTTAGCGTCTTACCCGGATAATTTTAATCAGGATTTCTGTTTCCGAGATTCTAACGAAGACAAAAATAGAACAATATCGATCTTGTGTGTATATTTCCAATAAAAATGTTTGCAGAAAATATTTTCATTGATTAGCATTGCCGATGAAGCAATTTATTTACAAGATAGATGTTTTCGATTTTAAAATGTCGACCAATATTCAATCTCTGTTTCATGTGTCACAGTTTCGACCTTTAATCTGGTTAATCACAAGTTTATAGATTGATATTTAATTTGCTACTTTGCTTTAACTAATGGTTACAATAACGGACTATAAGTCCAAATCCTTTATAGACGTCCTTGTCGCATGCTATATCGGTATTTGCTTATAATATCACACTTTGTTCCTAGCTTGAAAAAAAATCCTTAATAAACAACTTTTAATCTTTAATAGAATGGGACTAAATTAGATAATCAAGATTTTTTATTTACAAAGGAGAACCAATTATCAAGGGCCGAAGACCACTCGACGATAACTGTTAATGAGTGTACGGTAGTCGATAGGATAATATCGTAGTAATCGTTAGTAGTGGAAATTTAGTCAATTGGATTACTTAAAGGCTCATCAATAATTGGTTTACATTTGACTTGAATATGAAAATATTTTAGTTAGTTATCAGTACAAGCTTATTATTTTTAACAATTATACAGCGCCTTTCCAGCCACGGATTCTCATAGTCGATAATACTCCTACTAATACTAAGAGGCCACTATTTAAACTCATTGACCTACGTTCTCAGGCAACCGGAAATGTATAATTATATAGATGTTGCTATGGAAAGTAGAAAGGAAATCTTGGGTTTATTTTCGGCGGCCGCATTATTGTCGTTTTCCTAGTTTTAGCCTTTAGCCACCAGGTTTTGTGAGCGATGTATCTGACAAAAAGGGAATAATAGCTGTTTTCTATGTCAGAATCCATTCCATCTTACACTTACCGTTGGCCAGTTTTAAACCTTGAAGCAGTATCTTTTAGCTCTTGCATTAAGTGATTTCATGCTTTGTCTGAGACAATTCCAAAAGAAAAAACGTTTGATGGATAAAGGAAGACTCTCTTTTTACGCGATTCAAAAACTTTTCACACTTACACTATCCAAGATCGTTAAGAAGCCATATTCATCCGTACATGCAGTACCAAATATTAGCCTCTGTTTGTAAGGATGCAAAAGAATTATAACTTAATAGGTTTTGCACTATCTACCTAAATTCAGCCCCTGTCACATCGTCTAGATTTGAATCGTTGTATTTATCTTCTAAATACTTTTAGGGAATGTGTTTCGATAAACATTATGCACTTTTTCCCCATTAACAAAATACATGTAATGTTAGATCACACTCCTTTCATCTAGGGGTCCTTAACTGCTGGAAAATCTTCTACTCTAACTGATGCTTTCTTTGCTTCATCGTCTTAGGATTTGCTTTCCTGTTCTTTTTTTTCAACAGTATTACTATTAAAATTTTTAAATAGTATGTGAAAAAAAACCACTTGCTGATTAACTTCCTAGTTACTTTGCTTCTTATTACACTATATCCTTACGTTTCTTTTGCGAAATGACTTGTATATGTTGTAAAGTAAACAAAAAATACCATATTAATTGAATGATGGCTATTTCAACGCGCTAACATTACAAGGTTTTAGATGAACAAGTCATACGCCGCAAAATATAAACAAAAAAAAACCCCAAGTCACGTGCAATTAATTGTATAAAGTTAATAGTTTGTAAATATTGTCGATTCGCCAGTATATAATTCAAAGTCTGTTTATTTGTTGCAAAAACGCGAAAACAAGTGGCAATGGCGTGTTCATTGAATATAATGCGATAACCATGTCGTACTGTATTTTGTTTCGGTTTATTTATTTAATCTCTTCGCCAAAATCCTCTCAAGTGAACGTCGACATGTATCATCGATAACAAATTCTCTATACATTCTTGTTCTATTTTATGCTTCAGTTTGCTTTTACTTAGAAATGTTTATGTTTTTCTGCTTTTAAAGTACAAGTTGGCATCTAATATTCTAAGCACCATTTTCAACGTGTTCTCATTACTGTTTGCTGTCGTATGAATTAATGTACTCTTATGAGTACTGGACTATCGTATGAATTAAACTTACATTTGGACTGGTGTTTCCAGATGACGCCCTTTAAAGATATAAATTTCCTGATTAAATGTACCAAACATTGGTGTTATTTATATTATTGTTATTTATAGTATTGTTATAATTATTATTGTTATTAATATTATTGTTATTAATATTATTGTTATTAATATTATTGTTATTAATATTATTGTTATTTATATTATTGTTATTTATAGTATTGTTATTAATATTATTGTTATTAATATTATTGTTATTAATATTTTTGTTATTAATATTATTGTTATTTATAGTATTGTTATTAATATTATTGTTATTAATATTGTTGTTATTAATATTATTGTTATTAATATTATTGTTATTAATATTATTGTTATTTATAGTATTGTTATTAATATTATTGTTATTAATATTATTGTTATTAATATTATTGTTATTAATATTATTGTTATTAATATTATTGTTATTAATATTATTGTTATTAATATTATTGTTATTAATATTATTGTTATTAATATTATTGTTATTAATATTATTGTTATTAATATTATTGTTATTAATATTATTGTTATTAATATTATTGTTATTAATATTATTGTTATTAATATTATTGCTATTTATATTATTGTTATTTATATTATTGTTATTAATATTATTGTTATTAATATTATTGTTATTAATATTATTGTTATTAATATTATTGTTATTAATATTATTGTTATTAATATTGTTGTTATTAATATTGTTGTTATTAATATTGTTGTTATTAATATTATTGTTATTAATATTATTGTTATTAATATTATTGTTATTAATATTATTGTTATTAATATTATTGTTATTTATAATATTGTTACGTTTATTATTTGGATTCATCGGATTACTGTTCTCATCGCGATTGTTATTTTCTCAAAGTCAATGTATTTTGTAGAACTCTGCATTTTTTTATCGTAAAAAATTGTATAAAACTTCGAACGAACATGTAATTCAAGGGTGTAGCCTACTCACGTTCCATTAGAAATGATTGCGTGTAAGTCCTAATAATGCGCAATAGTATTTTAAGTGCCCCTCGCACTCAAGATTGAGCATTTACACCCAGAAGGTTGTAACTTACAACTGAATTTAATCAAGTGCTCCTTATCCACTGCGCCAGGAGTTCTAACATAATCTTGATGTTATTGAGTTTTCCCTTCTTTGGTAAAACTCAATTATGTTCTGCAAATTTAAAGTAAACATAACATTCTTTCTCAACAAAATAATAACCTGATTAAATACGTTAAGAAAAAAACTTGAAGCATGACAACGATTCGCGAGTAAATAACTTGAAAGTGTAGAAATAATAATAATATTTGTTGATATAACACAAATAATAATTTAATGTTGATATAACACAAATAATAATTTAAGTGTTTTGAAATAACACAAATAATAATAATATTGTTGATATAACACAAATATAATATTGTTGATATAGCACAAATAATAATATTTGTTAATATAACACAAATAATAATATTTGTTAATATAACACAAATATTAATTTAATGTTGATATAACACAAATAATAATATTGTTGATATAACACAAATAATAATATTGTTGATATAACACAAATAATAATATTGTTGATATAACACAAATAATAATTTAATGTTGATATAACACAAATAATAGTTGAAGTATTGATATAACACAAAAATAATATAAGTGTTGATATAAAACAAATAATAATATAATGTTGATATAACAAAAATAATAATTTAATGTTGATATAACACAAATAATAATTTAATGTTGATATAACAAAAATAATAATTTAATGTTGATATAACACAAATAATAATTTAATGTTGATATAACACAAATTATAATTTAATGTTGATATAACACAAATTATAATTTAATGTGGAAATAACACAAATAATAATTTAATGTTGATATAACACAAATAATAATTTAATGTTGATATAACACAAATTATAATTTAATGTTGATATAACACAAATAACAATTTAATGTTGATATAAAACATATAACAATTTAATGTTGATATAACACAAATTATAATTTAAGTGTTGAAATAACACAAATAATAATTTAATGTTGATATAACACAAATAATAATTTAATGTTGATATAACACAAATAATGATTTAATGTTGATATAACACAAATAATAATTTAATGTTGATATAACACAAATAATAATTTAAGTGTTGATATAACACAAATAATAATTTAAGTGTTCATATAACACAAATAATAAATAAGTGAAGTGTTGATATATCGCAAAACAAAACAATGGAACCAAAGCAAATATTTGAGTCATAGCGAGGAAAATAATTAATTCTTATATGTTTCACTGTATTTCTTTATTTTACATGTATATAATTGAGTTAAACACGAATTACGATCCTGAAGAAACCTTATCCGTATTGTAAAAATTCAAATGAAACTACTTCATTGGTTGATTAAATTACGATCCGATAAGACACAAAAATAAACATTTTCGTGCAACTTACGATATGAGATGATTTATGACGAATTCAAGATGGCTAATGTTGTTAAAAGTATTTGAGTTGTTAAGTAGTAGTTGAGAAAACCGAAACACTTAACGTCAGAATTAAATCACTGACAACCACATTTCGTATTGTGTAATGATATGAAGACGTGTTAACTCTCTAAATTAAAATAAAACAAATAAATTCGGTTTCATTACATGCAAACTTGAAATTGCGGAACTAACTTAACTCAGTTTAGGCACTAGCCAAGTTGAAAACATGTTGATGTTTTATATAAGGTAATAGACAATTTGTTAGCATTAACCAATCGAAAAAATTGTTGCAAACATTTATTTGCATATGAACGTGTTTATTCGCACATTTCTGGTACATATGTTTTAATTCAGAAAGAAAGAGAAACTTTAATTTAAAAAAGAAAAAAATCAATATGGCGAATTTGTAGTTTATGCAATTATAATTCTGATTATTGAGTTGTTTCGTGATGAAAATTTACATCATCAAAATTAAGGATATCAGTGTCATAATAATTAGATATTTCTTTTCAATATTTGCTTTCCAATATTACTTTAACGTAAATACACTCGATACACGCCACTAGCAGCAATATCCCACCCCTTCAATGTAGAGGTCAGAAGAATACGATTTATCTTATCATTGGACTTCTTATCTATTGAATTCTACGCTGCTTCATTTTTTTACTGTGTCCATATGCACTCATTTAAATGTAATATGAGCAAAACTCTTGCTGCACAACTCCCCTATTAATTTGGCCGCAAAACATAGCCATCATTCGCCCCTGCATGGAGTATTGTTACCACATCTCGAATGGTAAATTTATCAAAAGTATCTCTCTCTTAGACAACGTCCAAAAATAAGTCTAAAAATTTAATAGATCCTGCACTGCCATGGTCCAATCTCTGCCCCATCATCGCAATGTCGCATCATTTTGCC
>NC_136486.1:6177487-6207487 GCF_053919585.1 Euprymna scolopes
CAACGCTTATATTCAAAAGCGGAATTCTTAATGAAAAACGAAAATCAACTTTCAGAAAAAGAAGATTTTTAGTAAAAATGGTCAGGGTGGGAAGGTCAGCTGTGCGGAGAATAAGGTTGATTGGGTGCGGATTTATCTATTTATATTTATTTATTTGTTTATTTATTTTTATTGGGGTTAGGGAATGAAGTAGGTAGGTTTGAGGATTGAGAAGTTAAGTTGGGCGGGGGGGGGGGGCAAAGCGGATATAGATGTTATCTTCAACAAGTTTTTGCTTTGTCTGCTCGCTGCCATATGTCAGTCTAAAACCTACATGAGCTAGTATATTTTTATTCTTTTTCATTATTTTATTCTTAATATTTTAATGTCTTTTGCGAAAAGGTTAAGATTCACCCGGATCTCTTGACCATTTCAGTATGGACGAAATGTAAATTATTAATGAGGCATGACGGTATATGACATAGACGTTAAAATAACTCTATATAATTCCTATGCGCATCTACTCCAGGGAGATCTGTAACGTATTGATATATGGATACGTGTGTATATCTAGTTTTGTACGTGCACAAGATCCGTGGGATATTACTATTTACAAATAATCGATATAACCTTCAGTAAAGTAATATCATCACTCAAAATAATTCTCAATCACCCTCCATTTTTAAATAATTATTATCGCTGTCATAACAAATGATTGCATTTGATCATTAAAGGTTTAGTAAAGATATACCTTCTGAGTTTGCAATTACCCTTATTACCAAACGTTTAAGACTATAAATAGCAAATTTATAAATATACTGATAAATAAACAAACATAAAACAAACAAATGTAACGGTAAACAATATTAAAGGTGGTCCAGAATAACAGGTTGTGGTAAAGCGAGAGAAGACAAATATATCAAACAAATTTTGAACCACCTCTCCCCCTTCCCTTTTTCTTCTATCTTCCCTCTTCTTCTTTTTTCATCTTTCCTTCTTCTCCATCTCCTTCTCATTCCTCTTCTCCCATCCTCCGTTTGTCTTTTCCCCTCTTTCCCTGTCTTACGTCTCCTACTCCCATTTCGCTTCCTCCTTCCTTAACCGATTCTTAAGAGTCCAAGAAATGGTCAATAGATCCGGGTGAATCTTAACCTTTTCGCAAAAGACATTAAACTACTAAGAATAAAATAATAAAAAGGAATTAAAATACACAAGCTCATATACTTAGACTGACAGAGGGCAGCAAGCAGAAAAATCAAACACTTGTTGAAGATAACTTAACTACTCAACCCCAACCCTACCTACTCCATTCTCTAACCCCAACATAAAAGATATAAATAAATAAATCCACACCTAATCAAACTAGTTTTCCGCACAGCTGAACTTCACCCCCTGATCCCTTTTTACTAAAAACCTTCTTTTGCTAAAAATTGAGTTTCTTTTTTCATTAAGAATTCTACTTTTGAATATAAGCGTTGTTGCCTAAAGAGGTCTCTAATGAATAAATGCTAGAAGACCGAAACATGCTCATGACTGTGTAGCAGCACATTATTGCTTATGTAAAAACAAATTGAAAATGTATTGAACACTGTTGTATAAACCTCATTATATTTCACTGGTTACCTTACCTCTGGAAAATAACAACCTCAAATTATATATATATATATATATATATATATATATATATATATATATATATATATATATATATATATATATATATATATATATATTGACCATGAAAGTCTGTCTAAAAAAGGTCTTTACAAAATGTCAATCCCTAGTCTCCAGATTTAAAACTTGATATATAGAGGATTTAGACCTGTGGAACAAATTCGATTCGGTCTTTAACCAGTAAAATTAACTGTGAAGACATCAAAATTGAAAAAAAAAAGAAAAAAAAACAGTGGAACTGGTCAGGCGTAAGTTAAGTTAAAGTGTTCTACGCATGCACAAATATACATTCATACATTAAAGTCTGCTCATTTTTAACTATTTCTTATCCATCTGAATATAGCTCAAACGGTTGCTGCGCGAATTGTTTTAGATTTGATATACAATAAAATAATCAATATACTATAATAAATAGGAAAGCTGCATGAACTAAACATATAATTAAAGCGTATTTTACGACAGAGCAAATTCTCTACTATAAAAGAAAAGGAACTTTGCTTGTTTGCGCGCGTGTGTTTGTTCTCTGTGAACTAGGAAGAAGGTTGGGCAGATCATTGTGAAAATTTTACGTAAGTATACTTGATGTGTCTGGGAGTGTTTTTTAAAGATTTTGTGTCCGAATGCATCTAATATATATAGACTATCAATAAAAAAAATCCTGATTTAAGAAGAAAGTCCAATGTTAACTTAAGTTAACACTTTTATACAACCTAACATCACAAATGCACTCGAGAAGTTTTATCACCGCACAAGCAGATATAGCAGGTGCATTAATCAACAGTAGGTTTTTTTATAAGACAATTGTTTGTTCAAAATAAATATTACTTTTTAGAGCACAATTGAATCACTTGATTTTTGTACATTTAGCTTTAATTCAAGTGATTATATAAAAATAACTTCATAAAATCAATATTTGGTTCTTCAATAAGTCTGCACGTTTAAAAATGAATGTTTCTTTTCAGAGCAACATTGAACCATGCTAATTGACTTTTGCATATTCAGCTTTAAGTGAAGCTATTATTTATAGATAATTTTATAAAATCAATAGTGCGTCGTCCCCAGTAAAACGTAAACTACACTGTGTTGTGGACTAAGTCACTGCGGATGGGGGGGGTGCATGTGCAGTTTTTACCCAATTTACTGTGGTGGGTTAATAAACAAGAACAAGTAATCAATCGATTTGATTAAAGAATGTACACTTTCATCGATTTCAATGACATTAAGAGTATGGGGATGTGGGCCATTTGTTGATCCTTATTCAATCTCAGACAACGGTAAGTTTCCCTGTTATAATATATATATATATATATATATATATATATATATATATATATATATATATATAGAGAGAGAGAGAGAGAGAGAGAGTAAAAGACCAAAGTCTAAAAAAGCAACGCCTCAGTTAAATGTATTAATATTTTAAAAGTGCTGAGCTTGGAGTATTGCAGATATATGATGAATTCGATAGGTGTAATTATCTAGAGCTATATTAATAGAAAGGATGAATAATTAACAATTGTGAAATTATTAATCTGTTTGATTGGGAGAAACATAACACAATCCAAATAACATGTACGATCGTTTCGGAAACGATATCCGATAATTCACTTTATATTTACAACTAAAATATCGATATATCTACTCGTCACCACAAATCCGGGAGGGGGGGGGGTAAGATTCGAAAAGACACCACATTTAAATTAGCGTTTTTGAAGGGCTGGTAGACCTAGACATTATTAAAAAAAATAAAACTGTATAGCAATAAAAAGAAAAAGTTAAAGTAGAGTTAAAATCGTTTTTTTGTTGTTTATGTGATACATATTAGATGTATTTTCAATGATATTTAATGTAAATGAGTATAATGTAATGATATAACATGCAATATAATTGTTTAAATTTGGTGTCTTTCCTGAGCCCCCCCCCAGTTTGTGCTAATGAGGAGACGATATCTAAAAATATTTTCCTCTAAATTTTATCTGTAAATATTAAGTGAATAAATGGATATCGTTTCGAAACGATCGTACACATAATTGATTTTGTTATGTCTCTCCCTACGAAGAAGGTTAATAATTTTACAATTGTTAATATTTTCTTTCTTTCTCTCTCTCTTTCTCTCTCTCCATATATATTCCGCGTTTCATCCACGCTAGGATTCATCAGACTTAAAGAGAGAGAGAGAGAGAGAGAGAGAGAGAGAGAGAGAGAGAGAGAGAGAGAGAGAGAGAGAGTAAAAGACCAAAGTCTAAAAGAGCAACGCTAAAATCCTGATGAATAAAAAAGCAACGCTTAAAGCCTGATGAATCCTAGATTGGATGAAACGCGGAATATTCTGTGTAGCTTAATTGCCATGTATATTTTATAACTTACTAACTAGCTCTACCTACGTATTGAACACTCTTGAAGTAAATACTTAAAGTTTACGCATAAATTTATACTTTCTTATATTAATTTATTCGATTAAATGACGTAGTCACACACACACACACACACACACACACACACACACACACACACACACACACACACACACACACACATATATATATATATATATTGCTTCCGATTCTAGCTGATGGCACCCAACTCATATATTTTTTACTTTAAATTATTACTATAGTGGATACAATATAATAATTAAAAAGCAATCATATGTATGATAATAAACATGAAATCTGCATAAATTAAATATATATTTAAGCGAGGCTTATGACTGGATCACGCCGGGAGCCACTATTATATATTGGGTACAGTATAATAGTCAATAAAATATTGGCGCTTTAATAACAAATACGAACTCTGCGTCAATTAAAATAGAATACTTAAGCGTATATTCCGATCGACCAACGACGGGCGGTTTTCTAGTAAATTAATATTTTTTGCAGATTTTTTTGCCGAAGGAGACTTTGTAAAAATTCTGCGCATTACAAGTTCGGTATTATAACTCGTTTATGTTTCGTTTGTTTTGACACGATATTCCCGACTGCGATTCCCCATAGATTTTCTCGACGTTTCCATCAGCAATGAAGCCATTTCTTTTTACTGGTTGTGATTAGGCTATACAATCTGACATGTCAGTGTTGCATGATGGGATATTATTCTAAACAATCTATGTTTTATTATTTTTTATTCTTTTATTTTTTATAGGAACTCACGTCAAAAGAAACATGTAATCGTGCACTGAAAAAAAAGTAAATTATTATGTTATTTTTTTATTGGAATCCTTTGAGATAGGCAATTTATTTATTTATTTATTTGCGGACTGTTATCATCATCTTTATGGTTGTTGTTTCACCATGTTTCGGTCAACTCATCCTCTGGCTGTCTCAAATGATTAACCCTAACGGCACAGGAAAGTTGGGTTTTGTAAACTGTATCTCCAGTCATTACTACCTTCCATAAATGTTGTCGTTTTACCAAGTTTTTAGCAAAATAGACCTTTGGCCTGCTTTGGATAGGATTGAAACCGCTATCTTCGAACAATGCTTACCTGGAACCGTAGAGATTCAAAGCTTCTATCGACTGCGCCACGTGGAGAAAAAGCAACAACTATGAATATGAGTATAGCGCTCCGCAAATCTAATATATAAACGGCTATATGTCTGTCTCTCTGTCTTCATATTTTTAAACTCTATCTCCGCACAAAACTAAAAATCGCTAGGAGCCTCAAATGATTGGATGTTTTACGAACTGCTCTTTTATGGGTCTTTAGTTGGTTAAAATATTTTTTAAGGTATGAAAAATGGGTCAAGATTAGAAAACATCGTTAAATATTTTATACATTCATATTAGTGTATTTTTAATTTTTAATTGTTTATCAGTTTGGATGTCACGTTGGTACAGTGGTAACGTCACCAGCTTTGAATGCTACAGTTTCGATTCTAGCTGGTGGCACCTACATGCATTTTTTCTTTTGAAATCACGATTCTATAATAATACTAGCCGTTCAACCCGGCTTTGCTTGGACCCTATGTACTGTTCATAGCTTGCCGTACATGTGTATACACTTTATGTAAGATTTCAAATGTTTAGACCAAAAGGACTGCAGATGACAATTTTTTACCCCAATTTTTACCACTTAATATTTATTATTTTGATCTCAAATCAAAATAAAAAGATTTACATACATTCAAGTTACCTACATCTAAAATTTCAATGCTTTAGACCCAAAATTGGCGGAGGAATTTTGTAGAATCTGCAAAGGTCAACTTTTCAACTTTGACCTTTTGGCAGCCAAATTTTCGTCCCAAAACTGATTAAAATGCTTGCATAAATCGGGCGAAACGTTGAGTATTCAGGCCCTTTCACCTCCATTTTATTTCATATATATATATATATATATATATATATATATATATATATATATATATATATATATATATATATATATACGTACAGTTGTCTCTATTGTATTTATTTATACAAACATTATTTACACATTATTTATACAAACATTATTTACACATTATTTATACAAACATTATTTACACATGTGCATATATATATATATATATATATATATATATATATATATATATATATATATATACTGCAATCTACTTTGTAAGTCTATAATCAATTTATCTTTCTAGGATATTCTATCTAATTTCATGCTTTATAAAATGACTTTTGCACCATTACGCGACCACACATTACGTTCAACATATCCAATAACTCACACCTGTGTACACAAACGGAAATCGGCTTCACCTGTGGAGAAGTTGTCATTGCTACGTGAAAAAAAAAGGTGTCACTCAAGAAAAAATATCTTAATTTGCCGGACAATTTCCGTGCCACCCGATGAAAGGCAGGTGAGATGGACAATAGAAAGCGGTAAATGTGCGAAGGGTATGCAAGTTTTACTAAATCAAAACCTTTATATAGAAGAAACCACAGTTATTGCTATGAATACAGTGTTAGGGGAGAGAAGGAGTTTGGGCAGGTGGGAATTTTTGCAATTAAATAACTGTCATTCATAGTGGATGACATATTGGATTTTCTATGGCAGCAAATACTGTTACATTTAAAAAAATCAAAATTTCTAATACAAGACGTCACACAAGTCTTAACACACACACACACACATATCTATATATAACATTATTTACTATAATAATTATTAAATACCTACAGACACTAGCGCTTCATCCTTTCGGGAATCTTCAGTGCCGAGTGTCACGATTAACACCGGTCGATAGATCTGAACCCGGCGACAAAAGCCATCTCTGGCTCAATTAGCAAGCACCATATTCATTCGGCTACCATTAACCGCGGGAGATGTTGTTGAATTTTAAACATTTATTTCATTAAATGTTTTTAACGTCAGTCCGAGTGATCTAGTCATTATATGACAATCTTCGCGTAAGAGCTAAATTGACAGACTTTTTAATTCAACTGAAAGTGCTCCAGGATACGAAACGAGTTTACTATATATATATATATATATATATATATATATATATATATATATATATATATATATATAATTTTAGTGATTCAATGAATTTTTAAAATTATGACGTGAAATGTTTGAGTTTCATATCAAAGATTTTTATTATTCTATATAAAGCAAAGACTGCATTAGAAATATATTAATTCCTTATCCTATAGAGTTTCGATGTCTACCATCTCTTCAGAGGAGAAAATATTAGCAAATAGCTATAATGGTACACACCATATTTGCTAAAGTCAATGAGGCATGGAAAACTTACATTTGATATATATATATATATATATATATATATATATATGTGCATGTATATATACATATATATATACATGTATGTGTGTGTGTGTACTAGTGATGGGACGATTCTAATCTTTTTCCGATTCCGATACACTTCTCGATTCCGATACAATTACCGATTCTGATTCTGATTCTTTCAAATCTCTAAAGATATTTTTGTCTCAATTACCATAATAACTCATGCAAAAATGCTCTCGTGAGGGGGTGATACATAGATTTTAGTTTTACTAGGATTTTAAACCAATAAGCTATTTTTATTATTTTATTATTACAACCGTTGAAATTTTACTCTTAAAACAAAATCCAATGAAAAAGATAATTAAATGAATCGTTTTTGGCATCGGAAATTTAGCAGGAATTTGTCCAATTTTTCTTCATAATATATAATAATCAATAGACGATTGCTTTTATAATAATGCATATGCACTCTGTATGAATTAAAATATTATGTATAAGCATATTGTACGACCGGGCAACGCCGGATCTCCAGCTAGTATATATACATATATAAACAAATATAATTAATGAAATCTAACTGGTTTTACGTATTAAATTTTTAAGAAATACATAAATTAATGAGGTCTTTCAATAACAGAAATCTAGTCGAGGTGTTGAACGCGAACACATGCACAGCCACAAACACAGACACACACACACACACAAACACACACACACAAACACACACACACACCTACGTGTGTTTGGAGGTGTATGTTGAGCAAAAAAAAGTGGTAGTATGAAGGCAGGCTCGAACCCGTACCTCGAAGGAGGAAAAGAGCGGAAAAAAACTGGCGTCTTTTCTGTTGCGACTACCACCAAACCGGAAGTGACTTACGTTATTAAGGCTAGACAATCGAAAGGGGAGGATCACTTTCAAAAATATCGGCGAAAAAAGCAACCCCCCTGTAGAAAATGCCCAGTTGAAGGTGAAGATATTAATGTTTTAAGCTAATTTTTCGATATTTGTCGTCTGAAGGGTCGCCTTCAAAACGATACTAATCATGGTAAAATCCATCGATTCTGTTGAAAGTTTTAGGAAGACCTGCAAACATAGATACATACATTTATATATTGGTAACTAAATATTTTGGACCCAAACCGATTAAAATGATTTCCTATCGCTGAATACATTTTATGTAATATTTCAAATGTTTAGACCAGAAATTGTTAGAGACCGCAGAGGTCACAAGTTTTTTTAAAAACTTTGACCCCTATTATAACTCTTTAACATTTATTGTTTTGCGCTCAAATCAAATTATTAAGTTAGATCCATGTCCAAGGAACCTATATCTAAATTTCAAGTGTTTAGACCTAAGGAGTTTGGTAGAGTTCTCAAAGGTCAAATCGTTGAACTTTGACCCCTTAACAGCCACATTTCTGGCCGAAAACGGATTACAAAGATTTTCCCAAATCTCAGTACCCTGCATATCAAATTTCGCGTCTGTAGATTTAAAATTGACAGTGTTATTGCGTTGGAAAATGTACACTCAAAGACACACACAGAGTCACACACAGACACGTTCACTTTATATATATATATATATATATATATGTATGTGTGTATTTTTGTGTGTGTGTGTGTACGCGCGCGCGCGTGTGTGTGTATTTCTGTCAGTGCAAATTATATTATTTTAAAACTATTTTGAATCCAAGGCGGAAATACTAATATCATTAATAGTAAAAGTGTGATGTCTTACCTGACGTATTAAAACATTGGACGGCGGCATCTTCGTTGTGGTAACAATTGTGGTTCTTCCAACCATTGTGTGGGCAGTCATTAAGAGACGTTTCAAAGCCACTACACAGCATATTATCCATCAAGATCTGTCCAGTACCTTCGCCATAAGGAGCACCTCTTAGCGCCTATAAAGAAACACAATCATTTATTTCAATTGTTTTTAAATTGCAATAAAATAAACATAAAAAAACTGTTTTACTTATATGTACAGTTGTATATAGTATATTTATTTACACAAACAATATTAGCTACATATGTGCATACATACTTCTGCTGCAACCATTTTAAAAACGTAGCATCATCAGACCTAATCTTCATTCAGGGCCAAATGTTATATTTCTTTTTTTAAACATTTTTTTCTCATTGACCATTCATAATAATGAAAAGAAAGGGAAGAACATACAAAAAGGCTGCTATACAAAAACAGTTGACACTGGTTAAGAAAAATAGACAGACCCCATTCTTTCATTGTCTTTCAGTTCTTAATACTTAGATGCTTATCTATGTCATTGGTCAAGAATTTGGCGCCTTAGCACCTCTTTAACACTTCACTGGAACTCCCAATCGAAATCCTCTTTCTGTAACTTATTAGTCCCCCTTTAGAACATATCCGTTCTTCTTCTCTCATCATACACGCGGTAATATACACTAGTATATATATATATATATATATATATATATATATATATATATATATATATATATATATATATATATGTGTGTGAATTTTTTTCATTTAACCAAATATAAATGCAACGGAGACACTTTGCTTTATGATTCTTTTTTTTTTTTAATTTTCGATTTTTCGTATAATCTTGTTATTTCAAAATTAAAAATATTAATAAAAGTTCCATAATTGTTGCTGTCACGACCGCTTTCGATTCGTTCACGAATCATCTTCAGGTGTTGAATTAAAAGTGTGACGGAGCGAAAATTAAAATTAAAAGTGAAAACTAAAGTATACAATAAACACCCTTAATTGATGATATATAGAGTCGATGAAAAATCGATTAAAAATATAGATCGATTAAAAATATAGATCGATAAAAATATAGATCGATTAAAAATTCGAGTATTAAAATCAGCAAGTTCGTGGACACTGTGAACAAAGTCCGTCCACTACAAACTACGCAAGACATGTTTAGAACGTTACTGCTTTTCTCGAATGCGATATCATTTATAGTAGGTTGCAGGGTTCTAATATATGACGCTTCAAGGATTTTTAATTTTTTAATATTATCCTCATGTTTTATACAACATGAAAATAATATTAAAAAATGAAAAATTCTTGAAGCGTCATATGCTAAAACCCTTCACCCACTATAAATGATATTGCATCTGAGAAAAGACGTAACGTTTCAAAATATATTGTTGATACTTCACGTTATTAACTGCATACACATATACATACATATCTATATTTTTACATGCTTACATGTGTGTATATATATATATATATATATATGCTTACACGTGTATATATATATATATATATATATATATATATATGCTTACACGTGTGTATATGTATATATACATACATGTCTATATTTTTATATATATATGTATATATACATACATACATACCTATATTTTTACATGCTTACACGTGTATATATATACATATATATATATAGAGAGAGAGAGATAGATAGATAGATAGATAGATAAGGAAGTCATATAAACGGTCACGGAGGTTAACTAAGCGAACAACATCAGCAACGTGTACGAATGAGCGACAGGGTGGTGCCCTGACTTGGAAATTCTTTATTGCCGCAACGTCGGTCAATTGGTTCATGGAGTTGTGGACAGTGATCTTTATCAACAAAGCAAAGTCACAGATTGGATAAGTGGTAATCTCATCATTTCACCAGGCTGACGTGCACGTGTAAATACATTCATTCATGAGCAATTGTGATCACGCCTGGTTTATTACTCATCCAAAAATCATCTGTTGATCCTTCATCTCAACACAATCAATTAATTTATTCTAAGCATCTAACGTTCGAATCAGCTTTGTCTGGTATAAGAACAATTAAGACTTTGAAATATCTTTTTTTAAATCTCAAAAAGAATATTCGGTTATCGACTTAATGAATGAGTTGGAGATATTTCAGATTAAGAAACCGTCCGTGTAGCTTTCCTTCAGCTATTTACACACTAATAGAGTCACGAACGGTATACAATTACAATTTGCTCTTTATCTGTGAGTAAAATAACAATTTGTGTTCAATTAACTATATACAATTAACCAGTTCCAATATGTGCGTTTGTGCATTTTACTGACTGTGATATAGGATTTTCTAGTTAAATTCAATTTTGCACAATATTTTTTGTTTATTAAATCATTAAGTGAAAATGCAGAATAATAAACATCCTTTGCCAATCTTAAAGATGCTATCTAGATAACAATGTTTTTATTGAAACCGTGTCTGTAAATGTACCCAAATCTATATTGTACCTCGGTATTAAATAACGTAAATAAATATGGTGGCCATCAAACAAAGCCAAAATAAAACAAACCAGATCATAACAGAAAGGAAATTTGAATGTTCATGCCTTTGCTCTGACGGCGGCACATCATAAATAACCGGAATGCATATTATTATAAGAAAGCCGTGCTCCGATTCCATTGTGTGTCATTATGCCTTAAGCCAACTGCACACTTCCATGTGCATTTTTTTTGGAGAATCGCTTTTACAGCTACATGACACCCACTCATTGATGTTTGTCCTGTTACTAACTATGGAAGTTGCAATTGTTTAAAAGCCTCGTCTCAACGCCAATATAAATCGATATATAAATGGCAGGAATAAAGCATTCTCCCCCCCCCCGGTCAACTAGATGGTAAATAATCTGGGCTTTTTACAGAGTTATTATTGCCATTTAAGTTCGGTGGAATGAAAGAGAATCAATGATATCCAATCGGATTATCGTTCGGAGGTCCCAAAGAGCAAACAATATGGAGACTGATTGTCTCGCTTGGCGGGAAGGTTATGAAATCTCGCATTGAATGAACCTGTGTTTCATAGCAGATAGACATCAGGCAAATTTGCATAGGGAAAACTTTCTCTGTCTCTATTTCTTTCTTTCACACACACATGAATACATAAATACAGACACATACACATGTATAAATACAGATACGCACACATGTATAGGAATACATTATATATATATATATATATATATATACACACATGCACACACACATACATATATATATATGTATATATTTATACCGACACACATATACTTAAATACAGACACGCATATATATATATATATATATATATATATATATATATATATATATATACATTTATTAAACACAGACGCGCACCACACGCATATGCATACACACACGCACGCATACATATATACACTTATTAGGCATACACAACACACACATGCATACACACAAATACACACATACATACATATATATATATATATTAATACCGACACACATATACATAAATACAGATACGCACATATACGAGGGGCGTGCAAGAAGTAATGCACCTGACCCACTTTTAGTTGTCTTATCTAGCTGAAATTTTGCATATGCAATGATTTATATCTCTGCGGGTTACGTGGAAAATTACAGCTCTGAACTAATTGGGGTTTCTGTTTTACAGGTGTTTGAACTGAATCAGGTGTGAAATGGAGCCTGTTGAATGTCGAGCAGTGATTCGGTTTTTGTATTTGAAAGGACGCACACCACAGTAGACTTTTGATGAAATGAAAGAGACTTATGGTGATATTGCCCCACTATATGAGCTTGTAAAACGCTGGCATCGTGAATTCAAACATGGCCGGAAGTCTGTGGTAACAGCTCCCATACCTGGTTGCTACCCTTCTGCCATTGATGAGCCATCTGTCCGGCAAGTTCAAGCTGCCATTTTGGAAGATCGGCGCATTACTATTCGCCAAATAGCCCAAGATGTCAAGATTAGTACAGGGTCTGTGGAAACTAACTTTCATGACCATTTGCATATGCATAAAGGGTCTGCCAAATGGATTTCCAGGTTGCTCACACCATTCCAGAAGCGAGAACGCGTCGAGTGCTTAAGGATGAATTCGGAGATGTGCCAAGAAGATGAGTCAAAGTTTTTCAAAAGACCGATTACACAGGATGAAACCTGGGTCCATCTCTATGATCCAGCGACCAAAGCCCAGGCAATGCAGTGGAAGCCCTTAAACTAACCACCACCAAAGGAGGCAAGGGTGCAGCCCTCCGCCGGCAAGGTCATGGTCACAGTCTTCTGGGATCAGGACGGAGTATTGATGACAGATTTCCTGACAAAGGGTGCCACAATTACAGGAACCTATTATGCTTCACTTTTCCGGAAATTAAGGAAAGCTATCAAAATCAAGAGGCGGGGCAAGATCAGCAAAGGTACCCTCCTCCTGCAAGACAAGGCTCCGGTCCACAACTCGTATGTCGCCAGACCAAAAGCACGGGCGTGTGATTATGAAATCCTTCCCCATCCTCCCAACTCTCCTGACCTTGCACCCTCTGTCTTTCATCTCTTTCCAGCCATGAAGTTGTTTTTGAAAGGAAAGCGTTTCCCAGATAATGCAGCCTTGATTTCTGAAGTCACGTCGTGGTTGGAGGACCAAGCTGGGGGTTTCTACAAAAACGGTCTCCAGAGCTGTATGAAACGATGGGAGAAATGCATAACTCTATGTGGTTCCTATGTCGAGAAAGACTAATAACACTGCCAAGTTTCGTTGGTCTACTGCTATGGGAAGTGGACCAGGGGCATTACTTATTGCACGCCCCACGTATATATATATACATATATATATATATAATGTATATATATATACATGTATACACACATGTACGCATAAATACACACACACACATATATATACATATACTAGCAGAAGTACCCGTCGTTGATTGGGTTCAAAAACAGCCTACAGAAAATGGACTGTGTTTGATGAAAGTATGATAGGTTATGAAAAGGAGGGGGTTGTAAAGAGATAGGTTTTGATACTCAAACATTTTACCCTAAGCAAAATATGATGAAAGTAAAGAAAATTTTCGCGAAAATATATTTTTTATATTAAATTTGTTTCCATTCGTAGCCAAGAGTGACCAACAAAATGATGTTTCCTTACAAAGAGAAAATATTATATATATAATAATATAAATATACAAGAAATAAATGTTACCATAGTCAATAAAAGTTACTTTTATGGTAGAAAAGTTCATTGGTTTGTATTTTTAAGTAGTTTGTAAAAAAAAAAAAAAAAAAAAATCTTTTTTGAATTCACCTTCCGTTTTAAAAAAATCAAAATGGCAGCGACTTTGAAATGGAGAGCTCCGTTTTCAATTTGAAGGAGGGGCACATTAGCATTCTGTGTTGACAATTTAAGAGAATTCCGTCAACGTAAGGAATATATATAAACATATTTTAATGTTTTCCGTTATTTTGTGCTTGAAGAATATTCGATTATGGCATGTGTAGTAGTTATCGCCTAATTTTGTTTTAATTTCGGTTCGTTGAAATTATTTCAAGTAAAGAGCATTAAAAATTATTTCAAAATAAAAAAAAGCATGAACTGAACTTTTATTGACTATGGTAACATTTATTTCTTGTATATTTATTTTTTCGGGTAGTCGTTTGTTGGCTTTTCTGCTTAACACTCTTACTAAATAATATCGTCGAAATATCGAAAAACAAAGAAACAAAAACAGTTTTGAAAAATAATGAAGCTTTACTTACTTTAGTAAAATAATCCGAAACAGCAAAATGGGATAATAAAGAAGTAAACACGTAATTACTTTGGTTTTTTAAAGCAAAGAATCAATATAAATATGAATAAGAAGAAAATGGCGCCCTTTTCAAGCAGAACAGCTTCGTTTCAGTTTTACAGTATTGAACGGTGTAGTATTGCGCCGTCGGATTCAGGGCTGTACTATTGTAATATAAAAACACATAGAAAGGATTGTAATCAACTGAATTCCTTCTAGTACACTGACAAAAAAGCTTAAACAGATATATAAATAAAAAAAAAGATTATGCAAATGTTTTTAAAAAGACACGTAATCACGTGAGCAGGATTTTTTCCTTCTTTTGACACGATTACAAGGAACGATCTTATTTTCTATTATTTATCTATTTATCTATTTTCGAAAGAGTGCCACGTGCAAGTGGAGAAGGAAAAAACAAAGTTATGCGAAATTTGTGTCGAGAATTGTCTAAAGTTCCGCCCTTTTTTTTTTGGCTTTCACTTTAATAAGAACGTGAATTTATGAGGTGAATTTATTCGACACAATATGATTCAACTAAAAATAAATAAATAAAAGCTAACGTGAATTAAGATTAAAGTTAAGGTGTTATTGTGAACCCTCACCCCTTTTAAAAAACCTTGTTAAACTTTGTGACATAATTACATTCTATGGAGGTCAGGCGCGAACGAACACCCAATAATTTTATTATACCATATTTCTTCAAACTGAAACATAATTGTCAAAGTATACTTACGCAAATAGATATGAAAAGTCTTTGTTAAAGTTTGTGCCATATTTTCATGGAGTACAGGTGCGAACGCAGACCCCACAATTTTATTATACTATCCCTATTTATGAAAAGGAAGGGTTGTAAAGAGATAGCTTCGAATTTGAGGGTATCAAAACCCAAGCAAAATATGATGAAAGTAAAAATAAAATTGATAAGCCCCATAATTTATTATACCACATCTGTTCACACTAAAACACTTATCACAATATTCTGTGCATCTATATTAAAAACCTTGTTAAACTTTGTGACATATTTCCATTCTATGGAGGTCAGTTGCGAACACCCCATAATTTTATTATACCATATTTCTTCAAACTGATATATAATTGTCAAAGTATACTTACGCAGATAGATATGAAAAGTCCTTATTAAAGTGCGTGCCTATTTCCATTCTATAGAGGCCAGGCGCGAACGCAGACCCCACAATTTTATTGTACCATCCCTATTTAAGTTAAAACATAGTTATCAAAGTATTCTTATGTACATCTATATCAAAAACACTTGTAAACGTTTTTTTTAAATTTCTAATTTTTTTATTTCCATACTTTGTGGACCAGGCGCGAACGCAAACCCCACAATTTTAATGAACCACCATTCAGCCAGATCAAAATACCCATTCCTGTGTCTCGATACATTTTCTATCATTATATGTAATCAGTTTTTTAAAATAGTCAACCATTCGTTAGAGCCTATTCGTGACCACACACACACACACACACACACACACACACACACACACACACATACACACGCATTCAGCTTTATATATATATGTATATATGTATATAAAGAGAGAGAGAAAAAGTGAGTGAGAGGTATATATTGGAAGAATATTTAAGACATAATTTTAGTATTATTTTATACATATATTAATATTTGTGGAGGTGATGCTAAAATATGTTTAGCTAATAAATTTTACCCATCTTATCGAATATTATAGTATGTATACGGGGTACGTTAAATAAGTTTCCAGGCTGTGTTTGTATAGAAACTTTTATTGATAGTACACACAAGAAGCTCTAGTCCATTTGTAAAGTAATCTTTTCCGACTGCAATGCATTCTTGTACCGTTGTATATAACTTCTGGAACCCCTATCTGCGAGAATGTCAAGAACCTCTTAATGCCTCTTTTACCTCTCCTCCCATTTTCTTATAACGAAAGCCTCTAAGGTTTTCATTTACCTTAGGGAATAATCAAAATCACAGGAAGCAAAGGCTAGATTATAGGGAGGGCGAGGAACTGTCTTGACGGATATTTTGGAGATGACTTTATTTCTGAGCACCTTTGGGACAAACTTTACGCAAATCTTCCGCCTCTTCAGTTTCACGCAAATAATTGCGTGCAGTTCCCACATTGACATCAAACCTTTCACTTATTGTTCTCATAGACACACAACGGTTCTTATGCATGGAATTCTTTATTTAGCCAATCAACTCTGGTTTTTCTTACTCCACCCGCACTTATCTCACTGCTTTCCTTGAATCTCTTATGCCACTCAAAAACTGATACTCTATTCATGCTAGATGTCCTTAAGGCAGTCTGAAGCGTTGCATACGTTATTGCAGCATTTTTCTAAGTTTAAGACATAATTTTATTGCATATCGTTTTTCTAAATTGCCATCATGTCAAGATTGCATTTTTGAAATTCACCAGTTGTGAAGATCAGGCTTTGCTAGAGTGTATTCCAATTACTACTGTAGCTGTTCACTGGAATTTGACATCGAAAAAATCGGTCAGACATCTCATAAGATGTATAGCAATAACTTACTAAATTTTTAAAATTCTACATCAATTTTAAGTGCCTGCACAAAAAAGTCTGGAAACTAATTGAATGCACCTGGTATACACACACACACACACACACACACACACACACACACACACACACACACACACACACATATATATGTTTGTGTGTGTATACATATACATATATATATCAAGTTATACGTATTCAAGAAAGAAACGTGAATCTAACGAAGATTTGTCTATATCAATACAAATATATAAATACCAATATATATATATATATATATATATACATATATATATATATATATATATATATATATATATCAGTTATCATTCTAAAAAGCAAAAGATATAATGAATTCCCTCATAAGTTTTTAATTAATTTTATTAGATTAATCTGAATTCTCCTTATAGTACGCCTTAAACGTGTTTCGTTGAATAGCTGAATGCCAGTAAATGCCAGAGACAAATAAATGTATCTGTTCCAACTCATGTTCTCTGTGAACGCTAACACAGGACTTTGAACGAAGTACTTTCAGTACTATAATGTATCATTATACATAGATATTAGTGGTTAAGAAGGTTCGTTGTAATTATTAAAGAAAACAAGTTTAGTCTTGACAGCATTGGACGTTTCCATCCATTTTTGTCCCCATTCCACTACAGATGTTTATATAGCAACTACACAGATAATACCTGTGCAAGATATATTCCCAGGCTTAAGCAGTAATAACTTACTATCTTTAATGTTTAAAATACATAATGGGGCCGTGTCAACAGAAATTTATTAATCTTCTTTAAAAAAAATGAAATAACTATAGAATAATATTCGGAAATGACATCGTTTCTCTTACTAATGTGTTGTTGGCGGTTGTGGTAGTAAAGTTGGGAGAACTATATTTATATTGAAAATTGTGGTAAAGTAAAAGTTGCCTAATGATCATTCGCATCAATGCATTTATGTAATTATTTGGAAAACCTGCTGAGTTATGGTCAAGAAATATCATTTCACTTAAAATGATGCTTTCAGAAGTAGGGAGGGAAAGAACACAGTCATGTGGAATTTTATAGTGAAGCAAGGGTTGTCTAATCACAAACTTCCTAACATATTTGTTTATTTGTTTGTAAATCCGGCTGAGTAATCTTCTGAAGATGACGTCTTTTTTTCGAAAAAGTTTTGACTGTCGGTAGTGGGGAAAAAATGAAACAGAATAATGTAGAATTTGATAATGAAGCAAGGGTTGTCTAATCACTTAACTTTGTCAATGTATTCATGCATTAATTTTAAAATCCTGCTAAGACATCTTACAAAAAGGACAATTTTTCTTGCAATAATAGTGCCGATAGTGAGGGAGGAAAGAAACGCAGTAATTTTGAAAGTTATAGTGAAGCAAGGGTTGCGAACTCATTAACCAACACAATGTATATATGTATTCATTTGGAAATCCTAATGACCCATCTTCTAAAAATGATTTTAATTTTCTTAAAATCATGGTATCTTGGTGGAAAGAGAAATTGTTTCATGTATGTTGTACAATACCTGTCGAGAGTATGTCAAATTGTTTCATATATGTATATAAATTACCCGTCCGAAGGTAAGTAAACGTATTTTAAATATGTGTTTTAAATTATCCGTCCCAAAAGGTAAAATTATTTCATATACATTCTGTAAATTACCTGTCCTTGGGAAGGTACATTATTTCATATATGTAATAGCCGTCCTATGGTAGATAAAATATCGTTTTGCTCGAAATAGCAAATGTTACATACACATTAAAAATTCCTCTCTTCAAAGAATAACAATTATAATCAAAATCAACTTCAATTTTCTCATTGTTTATATGGTCCCGAGCAACGTCGGATAGCCCAGCTAGCCATATATAAAAGAACGAAGGCGATTTTTCCAAAAGCCTGTCTATTTTAAAACACCATAAAGTATAATCATAGTAAGAAGAAGTTGTATACCTCTATACATACACACATATATATGTCCATGTGTTTATATAGATGGATACATATGTTTTAACACCTGTGCAAAACCATACAAACATACGTGCACCCTCCGCACATGTAAGTACAAATAGATGTTTGGATCGTGTTTCTATGTTTAAGTGACAAAGAAGTGAGAAAATCTTTAATCCTAACCGGGCAGAGATATCTGTAGAGAGTTCCACATAAATTTCCGGCAAAACGCATCTGAAGAATGTCGGAGATTACTTAAGCCAGAACGGTATGGAAATAGCATTCCAGATAATATACAAATAATACACATTATCAACTCTCATCTCAAAAAGGCAACATAATATTTACTTGTATAAAAAAAAACACATGGAAAACCAGCTGAATTGACGTCCGTCGCATTCGGGGTTAATAAAATGTGTAATTTAATGATCTGTATGGTTTGTTTAATCGTTTGAATTCTCCTGTGGTGCCACTTAATGCTTTTGTTTTCTTGCCAAAATACTTTGATATATTTCGAGATACGGCCAGGCATTCACATAACAGACTCTGTTAGTCTGTCTCTCTGTCAGGCTTAAATTATAAGCAATACTTTATTTCCCAAACTGGTATATTAAAATAATGAACAGTCTTTTTTAGTTCTGGTTTGCAAAGTTCTCTTCCTAAAATTCTTAAAACTTTTTCTTTTCTTTGATTTTCTATATAAATGTGCTTATATTACACGTAGAAATATTGACTATAGTATTTTCAACAAGGATTACAAGCCGGATATATTTACTTATCAAAATGCATAGATCTGCATTTCAATATTACGCAGTCATATATCTACAAATAGACACGCATATAACTAGCATGATGTCTTTTTCTACAAATGAAATAAAAACGTTTGTATAAAGCTTAATTCTTAGGAGTATATATTATCACAAACACACACACACATAAACACAGACACACATATATATATATATATATATGTGACCTCGTATGTCTGTCTATGTTTGGAACGGTCGCTACCAAACTCCTCTGTCAATGTTTGTTGCACAGACTTGAAACTTGTTATATAAGGGATTTGGACATGGGAACAGATTAGATTTGGTTTTAAGATGGTAAAAATGGCTGCCACGGTGTCAAAATGGAAAACAATTAACTTAACGGGTGTAAGTCGACAAACCGTGTTATTTCTATGAATGCATATAGATACAGTTATATCTTTAAAAACGTTATTTTTTTATATGGAGGTAGCTCAGACGGTAACAGATAAGCTCGAGAGCTATATATTTTGTTTTCGATGCTATATATATATATATATATATATATATATATATATATATATATATATATATGGGGGGGTGCGTGTGTTTGTGTGTATCTAAACCGTTAAAATCACTACCACATATTAGACATAACATAATGAACAATCGAGCGTTGGCTTTCTAATAAAAAAAAATGAAATCTGCATAAATTACAATATCATATTTAAGTGTATTTTAGGACCGGGCCACGCCGAGCGGCACCTACTATATATTGGGTACAATATACTATAATAATTAATAGACAATTGTCTCTATAATAAATATGAATTTGCATAAATTAGAATATCATATTTAAGCGTATTTGACGATCGGGCGACGCCGGTCAGCATGCTAGTATATACATAAATGCGTGTGCTTGTATAATTTGGCTTCAAAATTATGTTTTCATTAACCGATGTTTTCTATTGTAGATATAGTTAATCGATTAACTGTACAACGCTTGCCTAGTTTTCCCCTACGATTATTAAAACACTTAAACACGATCTCCGTGCAACAACTGACGTCGGATGTCTTCGCCGTTCTTTGTTATAGCTCAAAAAAAGAAGGAAACAAAAAAAGAAAAAAATGTCCACAATGAATTGAAAAATAAAAGGCGAAATATCTCTTTCATTATTGTTTCCATATATTGGAAAAAAAGTGTTCTATCATCGAATTTCGTTGCTTTATTATTTATTCTATTTTTATTAAATGAGTTCAACTGATGAACACGTCTTCAGCAATTTCCTCTACAAGAATCAGGAAATTGAAAAAACAAAAGTCGGATATTTTACATAAAAAGTATTCAGACATGTAACAAGCTTTTTAATCAGGTTTTGGGCGAAAATCTGTCTGTCAAGATGTCAAAGTTGAAAGAGTCAATCTTTGCTTACTCAACCAAACTCCTCCGCCAATTATGGGCCTAAACACTTGAAAGTTTAGATGTAGGTTACCCGGACATGAATCAAACTTTTTAATAAATATATACATATGCACATAAAGTTATGACCAGTACATAGGGCCTGAGCAAAGCCTGACTGAACTGCTAGTATACATACATATATATATATATATATATATATATATATATATATATATACATACATACATATATATATACATATACACACACACACACACACACACACACACACATATATATATATATATATATATATATATATATATATATATATACCAAGTGCTCAATTACTTGAGTACTAATATACAATGGTTGTTTTATTAATAAAGTCTCCTTTATTAAACTTCAAAAGCTGGAAAGCTACCAGGACGGGAGCTGTACCATTAAAACAAGCGACCTTTTACATCCAGAATTTATTTTTCTACATAGCCATCACTATTCACAATGCAATTTTTTCAAAAATACAATAACTTACTGATCGGACTGATGTATAACCATACTCTATTTATTGTGTGTGATTTTCATGTTCAATGCATTCATTTTCTACTAAATGCCGAGTTATGTTTTTCGAACCATTACAAGACCACAACAATAATGTACAACTCATAGAAGTAAATATTTATTATGTGAATAATTTTTCTAATAAATTTCATTAATGTAGAATTCTGCTTTATTATTAAATGGTGTTTAAAATAGTTAATGCTATGAGATTTTATTAAGTCAAGAATATTATAACTAAATAATGTAACGTTTTCTTTTTTTGACACAGTAGACTGCAGTTGATCTACGATCATGTACGAAGGACGTTTCAAAAGTAACCCTTCATATTTTTTTATTCCGACCAAATGGATCAGTGAGGATCACATTATGATTACTAACCTTATGCATTCATGACCTGAAAACTTTATCGCTCTGTTGCAGATATTCATGGTGTGAAAATCTGGGCAAACAACTGCTATCATGGACGTGCGTCATTAGCTGAAATGCATGATTGAATTTGTGGCAAAAGCGCACTGAGAATCGTCGTAACTATGCAGACAACTTAATTCTGGAACACAAAAGGTTGATCGTTTCAATGGTAACACCCCCGTCTTCGTAGTTCTTCAACGTTTTGAGTTAAAAAATAGCAGGCTTTACTTTTTAAAAAACCCTCGTAATTAACTAGTTCGCCCAATTTATTGATCATTACGATTATTATGGCATCGATCTATTAAGAAAAATTCCCTCGTTTATTAAAAGTTTACTTCTACACAAAATCAACCAGTCTAATACATTTCCAGTAAGACATTTTCACAGTTCAAAACTCGTTGTCTAAATCATTAAACAAATACAAGAAGTTCAAGATGATCGCTTGATAATTTTATTAAAACCGGGAATATGTTGAAATACATATATCGTTGTGAGATTTTAATCTCGAATTTATATCCCGATTTTATGACGATTCTAGAATTATTTCATGGAAGTTATCCGTTTCCTAAGCACCATTAGGATTAGTTGTTAATAAAATTGAAGAAATAAATAATTTAATAGCGTTGTTTTGATATTATATTTCCTTTAAATATTTATTTTGTTCGCAAAAACGAATGCATGGTTGCAGCCACTAATCTTCTTTACATGTCGTGAGAATTGTATGCAACGACGCGATCCTGTAAAAAAACACGAAATACATTTTTGTTTAATTGGTTTCAGCTTTATTTTTATTTCTAATCTTTTCTCTATACAACAATTGTATCTTTTAAAATTGCTCGTTTCATGCGTTCGGTTACACTTTACTATCTTTTTAAGTTGCCAGTAAAAATGTTTTGCTGACGACTGTTTTTTGTTTTTACGAACGAATTCAACTAAATTTATAAAATGTAATTTTTTTTTTTCGCAGAGTAAACTCTTCTTTTCATCAGACATATATCGCTTGAAAATAATGTTTCTTCCAGTACAAACTTGTTTCACAATAAAACACATAAAACAATGTTTCACAATAAAACACATCAAACAATGTTTCACAACAAAACAAATAAAACAATGGTTCACAATAAAACACATAAAACAATGTTTCACAATAAAACACATAAAGCAATGTTTCACAATAAAACACATAAAACAATGTTTCACAATAAAACACATAATGTTTCACAATAAAACACATTAAACAATGTTTCACAACAAAACACATAAAACAATGTTTCACAAAAACACATAAAACAATGTTTCACAATAAAACACATAAAAAAATGTTTCACAACAAAACGCATAAAACAATGTTTCAAAATAAAACACATAAAACAATGTTTCAAAATAAAAACGTTTCACAACAAAACACATAAAACAATGTTTCACAAAAAACACATAAAACAATGTTTCAAAATAAAACACTTAAAACAATGTTTCACAATAAAACACATAAAACAATGTTTCACAATAAAACACATAAAACAATGTTTCAAAATAAAACACTTAAAACAATGTTTCACAATAAAACACATAAAACAATGTTTCACAATAAAACACCTAAAACGATGTTTCACAACAAAACACATTAAACAATGTTTCAGAACAAAACACATAAGACAATGTTTCAAAATGAAACACATAAAACAATGTTTCACAATAAAACACATAAAACAATGTTTCACAACAAAACACATAAAACAATGTTTCACAATAAAACACCTAAAACGATGTTTCACAACAAAACACATAAAACAATGTTTCACAACAAAACACATAAGACAATGTTTCAAAATAAAACACATAAAACAATGTTTTACAATAAAACACATAAAACAATGTTTCACAACAAAAAACGTAAAACAATTACGCTACTAAAATGAAAAGGCATGGTTCAAAAATGCAATTTCTTCCAAGAGGAATAGAGAGCGCGGGAAACAAATTATCACTTCCGTTATTTTAATGAATGCAATTAATTTTCTTAACGACATTTGATAAAACTATGTCAATATAAGATTTTATTTTATATTTAAATAATTCTTTGCGCATGGTTCTGATTAGGCACACAAACTTGTTTATATCTAGTATTATATGTCTCGCAGTCTGTCCGTCCGCCTGTCTGTCTCTGGTTTGTCTACTTTTTTCTGGAAATTTCTTGGCCGATCAGTTTGAAACTTTGCATGGCCATTGATGGTCATACGGTACAGCGAACTAAGTATGTTGGTATCTGTCCGGGAGACAGTTAGAGATTAATAGCAATTTGTCACCATAATGCTATATATACTCTAGAGTTTTTTTCGGAAACTAATAATCTGAACTGATTGAAATTTCGTATAGAACTTTGTTATGGTTAGGTGCAACGAACTAAATATTATAATATCCGTTCGATGCAGCGTTGGTATTAATTGGAATTAATAGAGATGAGTGTTTAATGAAAAATCTGCACAAAACCAACCATATTCAACCATCAATTTTATTTTAAAACAATTATTAGCGGGTTATAACTTTAGCCCGTTTTTAACAGGTGAAATATATTTGAAAAAAGTGAGATTTTTTTACTTTTTCCTTCAAATTAGGAAACGTCTATCCATCCATATATCTACTTCCATCTCTCTGTTTCCTTTTCACTAACCTTTTCTCTCTCTCAGTCTTTCCTCCTCTCTCATTTATATATATATATATATATATATATATATATGTATATATGTATATATATATATATATATATATATACATTTTATTTGTCTTACATAAGCATTTAAATGTGCTTATAAATGCTTATTTAAAACAAAATAGGTACACTTTTCTCTTCTTCGGTATTGATCAGTCTTGTATGAACATCGTAAAAAATCATTGGTTGCTTTGCCTCTGGAAAGTATTAACCTGAAATTATATATACAAGGTGTCTCCAATAAGTTTTCAAACTTTTTGGAATGGCACTTATATTGATAGTACACTTATATTGATAGTACACAAATGAAACTCTAATTCCTATTTGAAGTAATCTCCTCTCGCTGCGATGCACTTGTTGTACCGTGTTGTACCGTGCCACAACTTCTGTTAGGCTCCATCGACGTTCTCTCTAGTCTCCCCAATTGTCTCACAACATGTTTAGTTCCTCGCAAATAATTGTGACACGGTTCCCACACTGAAATCAAACTATACACTTATTGTCTCTATAGACACATAATAATCCTTATCCCTAAAAAATTCCTTACTCGATTAATAACTGTGTTACACCTTCCATACTTATCATCATCTCTCACAGATTCTTCACCTTTCTTGAATCTGTTACGTCACAGAAAATTCACGCAAGATTGCACAAAAGCAGTCTGAAGCGTTCCACACGTTTCTGTGACTATTTTGCTAAGTTTAACACATTATTATAACACATTATTTTAACACATTATTTTAACGCATTATTTTAACACATTATTTTAATGCATTATTTTAACGCATTATTTTAACGCATTATTTTAACGCATTATTTTTAACACATTATTTTAACACATTACTTTAACACATTATTTTAACACGTTATAACGCATTATTTGAATGCATTATTTTAACACATTATTTTAATACATTATTTTTACACATTATTTTAACGCATTATTTTAACACGCTATTTTAACGCATTATTTTAACACATTATTTTAACACATTATTTTAGCACATTATTTTAACACATTATTTTAACACGCTATTTTAACGCATTATTTTAACGCATTATTTTAACACATTATTTTAACACATTATTTGAATGCATTATTTTAACACATTATTTTAACACATTATTTTTACACATTATTTTAACGCATTATTTTAACACGCTATTTTAACGCATTATTTTAACACATTATTTTAACACATTATTTTAGCACATTATTTTAACACATTATTTTAACACGCTATTTTAACGCATTATTTTAACGCATTATTTTAACACATTATTTTAGCACATTATTTGAATGCATTATTTTAACATTATTTTAACACATTATTTTTACACATTATTTTAACACATTATTTTAACACATTATTTTAACGCATTATTTTAACACATTATTTTAACACATTATTTTAACGCATTATTTTAGCACATTATTTTAATGCATTATTTTAACATTATTTTAACACATTATTTTAACGCATTATTTTAACGCATTATTTTAATGCATGTTGGCCTTTCTCTAAAGTTCTCAAATCCAGGTTGCATTTTTGAAATTCACCAGCTGTTATATTCAGGCTTTAGTACGGTGTATTCCAACTCTTGCTATAGCTGTTTATTTGAGCATGAAATTTTAAAAAATGGCCATTCATCTCATAAAATATATAGCAATAACCTACTGCATTGTAAAGTGTTTACGACAATTTTAAATACCTGTACAAACGGAAATTAATGAAGTTCTTATGTACATCAAATTATGACATACTATGATTTAATTTTTGTGCAAGAAGATTAATAAATATACTCGAAACAAACTAAAGTTGTGACAAAAAATCACGGTATAAAATGGTTTTGATTCGTAAATGTATTTGTTATTTGTTTTATAATTCTATGACTGACTTTTTAACAACTATTTAAAATTTAAAGCTCATTTACTCTGCATTACAATAAGAAGAACTGACTTGAACTATATAATTTATAACACACACAAGCATTGCACATTCAGTAGTATGGAAATTATATATAAATCAGCTAAAGAAAGGCGTTTTCACCCATTGCCAAGTCCACCGCTGATTACGACAGGGGAGTCTGAAAATTGAATATTGCCGAAATGCCAATAAAGTCCGAATTTGTCGCGAACCCCTACTGAACCCGGAAATTGTTCTCCCGCTATTTTGACTTCCTGAACATCTTTCAATGATTAGCTGAAACGCTTATTCATACCGACTGGCAGTTATCAGTATGATCTACAAAGTTATACTTGCTTGCCTTTCTATCATTTTTCTTTTTGGGTCGCATCTGTCCCGAGAGACAATAGAATGCGTACTGTAATCGCTGTAATATTAAATCTGTGGAAGTGAGTTGTCACTCTACAAATTACGCACGCACACACACACACACACACACACACACACACACACACACACACACACACACACACACATATGTATGTATGTATGTAAAATTTAGAACTCGCTTGTAGTAGTTTACCATGGAATCAAATCAACGTTTGTTGGGGACACTTGTCAGACGTTGCAAATTATTTCGTTTCTATGAGCATAGAATATGATTTAATGTTTGAATCATTTGGTGAGTTTTACATATTTGAATTCGGACACTTGATAAAATCGTATTTTAGTAAATAAGTGTTTTTAAAGCATCATATAACGAAATAACTTATAACAATATATATATATATATATATATATATATATATATATATATTTGTGTGTGCGTGTGTGTGCGTGTGTGTATATATATATGTGTGTTGGATATAAGTGTTTTTGTGCTATTCATTTTACCACTTTCTCATTACACATTTACTAGCGGAGGAAGGGGGGCGCCCGGTTTTGCTCGCTCGTAAAATACGCTTAATCGTGATATTTTAATTTGCCCAGATTGTGTATATATTATTATATGGTCGTTATTTCAAAAGTAAAAAAAATTTTTTGGGGTGGTATCAGCTAGAATCGAAACCGAAACTGTAGTACTCAATGCTGGTGACGTTACCACTGCACATATGACACATATATGAACTGATTAAAAATTTAAAACAAACTAAGATGAATGTGCAAAATGTATAACGATTTCTTTTTTCAATTTTCCTCAATTTGTTACCCTTTGAAATCTGTTTTTACTGGCTAAAGACCTATAAAAGACGGTCAATTAAAAATCCAATCATTTGAGGTTCTCTGCAACTTTTAGTTTGGGAGGAGACAAAGTTTGAAAATATGGAAACAGACAGGCAGACAGACGTATAGCCATTTTATATATTAGATTTTGAACCGCGTTTCATATGCTCTTACGGGCATTAATTGTTTCATATTGATGGATTAAAGATAATTTTAAATTTGATTTTGAGGAAAATGTACAACTTGTAAATTTTCCATATCAGCAACGCACCAACCGTCATCTCATCGCCGCAAGTTGCATCCACGTGTCTGTTTTGCATGTACTTTAACGAAATGTGCTCAGAGTAACTAATAGAACTTGGTCCATTTCGCCGTATATAATCCCAACAAATCCGATCAGCATCGAAAATATCTCCTTCACTGTTATTGTCTCTAAATGTCAGAAGAATTCTACTCTGATAGTTTCTTATCTAGAACTGCCATTTTTTTTGGAATTTCTTCCTAGTTTCTGCTTCCCTGAAATCCAGAAATTTAAATAAAATGCAAAAAAGTATCTCGCTGCTAAAACATCCATATCCTCCCGGGAGGACATGACCCCTGTTAATAAATTAATTTTTCACAGTTTTTTTTTTATATGTTACTAATATCCAGAATCATTTTTCATAATTTTTACCCATATTATCGCCTTTACCAAATAACAACTTTGATATTTTGTCTGAGAGAATTATTTCATCACTAACAGACCAATCCATTTAGTGCTAAAATGCATTTTTTGCGATGAAAAAGAGTAAAATAACTAAGACAAAAAACATGTAAAATGGAAACGTTCTACTTAAATATAAGTATCTCTATCTATTCCTTTATCTCTGTCTCTCTCCCGCCCCCCTCTCTCTCTCTCTCTCTCTCTCTCTCTCTCTCTCTCTATATATATATATATATATTTCTGGGTAGAGCACTGTCATAAATAATATCACTCGTTACTTAATTGAATGAAAAATGCGGAGCTCGCTGTTTGTTTGTTTATAAACAAGCTGTTTGAGCACTATAAAAGTGGTGGACGGATGTTTGTTTAAAATATATATTCGGCGAGGTTATTTGCGGATATCACTTCCGTGGTCAGATGGTAGAACTGCTGACCGTCAACACGACGGTTCTAGGTTCCATCCTTGGCTTGGGGGAGGCGCCAGTCTAGTGGCACTGATGAGTTGTGGTACGACGAAACAGGACTGTATATCGATCACTATATATATATATATATATATATATATATATATATATAATTAAACACATATTTCTGCAGAATTATGTGTTTAATTATATTTTACCTTTTATTTATACCACTCCTTAATTTATGAAGCTCAATGTTATTACAGAGCATATATTAAATAAATGAAAAAAAAAGAATTTACTGGATTGATAGTTGCTATTTCTTATGATGAGATAAGGGCAAAATAGATTCATTGATTGATATAATAATTAAATTAATGACTTTGCGCTACGAAACAGGCACTGTTAAGCGTAGTGGAAGTCAACGCAAAGGAATAACTTGTAAGATAATCAACATTATGAAATTTGTAATATAGACTTTTGTCATTTATTTGTTATATGTATATGTATATTCTAAATAAACGTGTCAAAAGCAAAGAGCCATAGTAAA